>NC_141025.1:77917500-77962500 GCF_052040795.2 Danio rerio
AGTAAAGTTTTGATTTTTGGATTTCTGGATTTCTGGATTTTGGAACTGGATTTCTACCCTGATCAGGTTACTATGACCATTTATGTGAAGCATGTGACACAATCCACATTGTAAAAGCGCTATACAAATAAAGCTGAATTGAATTGAATTTGCACCATCTTTAAAAAAAAATAAAATTTCATTCATTTTCCTTTGGCTTAGTCCCTTATTTATTAGGGGTCGCCACAGTGGAATGAACCGCCAACTAACCCAGCATATGTTTTATGCAGCGGATGCCCTTCCAGCCACAACCAGGTACTGGGAAACACCCATACACACTCATTCACACAGTCTCAAACACTAGGGCCAATTTAGTTAATCCATTCCCCTATAGCGCATGTGTTTGGACTGTGGGGGAAACTGGAGCACCCGGAGTAAACCCACACCAACACGGGCAGAACATGCAAACTCCACACAGAAATGTCAAATTACCCAGCTGGGACTTGAACCAGAGATCTTCTTGCAGTGAACAGTGCTAACCACTGAGCCACCATGCCGCCAGAGGAAGTTATGTTATAAATAATGTTTAATAAATTTTTGAAACTGCCCCTTTCAGGCTTTGAGACAAATTGTGGCATTTGATGACTGTTGCTTTAAATTTAAATGAGGTTGTGCTCTTTTCAGGAGAGGGCGGAGCTAAAAATGCCTATGCAAATGCCTAAAACTCCACATTTATAATCACCTTAGTCGCTGACTTTATATTTAGCAGGTCAAAACTCTAATGACTGATGGCTGCTTCTCTCTCAGGGCTGTTTATGCTAATGAGGGAGAAATAGACACTAGTGGGCGGGGCTTTCCCCCTCTGATGACATATACAAACAGAGAATGTCAATCAACGTGTTTCAGCAGACTGATTTTATCAAGTGTGATCATAAAAAATACAATTAATTAATGTTTACGTGCCACACACGTGTGTTTAAACCCTTTATCAAAGTGATTTCTGCTTATTAGATCCCCTTTAACATTAATGAAAAGTCAATCCAATAAAGAATGACCTGATTTCGGGAACAGTATGCTTGGAGTTTTGAGTGTGTCAGAATCTGAATGTAAAGCTGGGGTCTACAGCGCACAAACCTGTCCGTCGCTACTCTTCCGTTCACTGCACACAGCTCACACAGATCCCGCGGGTTTGTGTTGGTGCACATCAAAGTTGCATGAGTTGCATGTCTTTGGTTGTTTGCATGTCTTCGGGGAGCAGTGTGTGCACTTTAAGGTGGGCAGGTATCAGGGGCTTCGACACAAGCCTTTATCCCCATACGGTGCCAACTGCAAAGGCCATGCATGAAATACTTACGCTATACTTGATGTTTTCGTGACTACATTCATGCTTAAGTGTTACTTGCGCTCAATTGAGCATTGTGAAATAGCAGGGTTATCACTATACATGCTTTTGCAATTGGATGGGTTATTATGCAGCTCTTGAGTGGCTTTGAGAAGAAGTTCTACATATTTATTACAAATCTGCTGTTCACATATAATTCTAATGAGGAGTTTGACTTGTTTAGGTTTAGGGATAAAGGTAGGTTTAGGGTCAAAGTGGTGTTAGGGTTAGGGTTGGAGTACATTAAGAGCAAATCTTTAAATGTCAATTAAAAACCAGTACTTCTTCATTCATTTTTTGGCTTAGTCCCTTTAATAATCTGTGGTACCAACAGAGGAATAAATTACCAACGACAGCTTTAAAAGCAACTGGTTTACTCACTTTTATAAAGTAAAGACGACTAATCGCTTTAAAAGCAACAGGTTTACTCACTTTTATAAAGTAAAGTCGACTAATCGCTTTAAAAGCAACAGGTTTACTCACTTTTATAAAGTAAAGTCGACTAATCGCTTTAAAAGCAACTGGTTTACTCACTTTTATAAAGTAAAGTCAACTAATCGCTTTAAAAGCAAAGGGTTTACACACTTTTATAAAGTAAAGTCGACTAATCGCTTTAAAAGCAACAGGTTTACTCACTTTTATAAAGTAAAGTCGACTAATCGCTTTAAAAGCAACGGGTTTACTCACTTTTATAAAGTCGACTTATCGATTTAAAGGCAACTAGTTTACTCACTTTTATAAAGTAAAGTCAACTAATGTCTTTAAAAGCAACATGTTTACTCACTTTTATAAAGTAAAGTTGACTAATCGCTTTAAAAGCAACAGGTTTACTCACTCTTATGAAGTAAAGTTAACTAATCGCTTTAAAAGCAACAGGTTTACTCACTTTTATAAAGTCGACTAATCGCTTTAAAAGCAACTGGTTTACTCACTTTTATAAAGTAAAGTCGACTAATCGCTTTAAAAGCAACAGGTTTACTCACTTTTATAAAGTCGACTTATCGATTTGAAGGCAACTAGTTTACTCACTTTTATAAAGTAAAGTCGACTAATCGCTTTAAAAGCAACTGGTTTACTCACTTTTATAAAGTCGACTAATCGCTTTAAAAGCAACTGGTTTACTCACTTTTATAAAGTAAAGTCGACTAATCGCTTTAAAAGCAACAGGTTTACTCACTTTTATAAAGTCGACTAATCGCTTTAAAAGCAACTGGTTTACTCACTTTTATAAAGTAAAGTCGACTAATCGCTTTAAAAGCAACAGGTTTACTCACTTTTATAAAGTCGACTTATCGATTTGAAGGCAACTAGTTTACTCACTTTTATAAAGTAAAGTCGACTAATCGCTTTAAAAGCAACTGGTTTACTCACTTTTATAAAGTAAAGACGACTAATCACTTTAAAAGCAACAGGTTTACTCACTTTTATAAAGTAAAGTCGACTAATCGCTTTAAAAGCAACAGGTTTACTCACTTTTATAAAGTAAAGTCGACTAATCGCTTTAAAAGCAACAGGTTTACTCACTTTTATAAAGTAAAGTCAACTAATCGCTTTAAAAGCAACAGGTTTACTCACTTTTATAAAGTAAAGTCGACTAATCGCTTTAAAAGCAACAGGTTTACTCACTTTTATAAAGTAAAGTCGACTAATAGCTTTAAAAGCAACAGGTTTACTCACTTTTATAAAGTAAAGTCGACTAATCGCTTTAAAAGCAACGGGTTTACTCACTTTTATAAAGTAAAGTCGACTAATCGCTTTAAAAGCAACGGGTTTACTCACTTTTATAAAGTCGACTTATCGATTTAAAGGCAACTAGTTTACTCACTTTTATAAAGTAAAGTCAACTAATGTCTTTAAAAGCAACATGTTTACTCACTTTTATAAAGTAAAGTTGACTAATCGCTTTAAAAGCAACAGGTTTACTCACTCTTATGAAGTAAAGTTAACTAATCGCTTTAAAAGCAACAGGTTTACTTACTTTTATAAAGTCGACTAATCGCTTTAAAAGCAACTGGTTTACTCACTTTTATAAAGTAAAGTCGACTAATCGCTTTAAAAGCAACAGGTTTACTCACTTTTATAAAGTCGACTTATCGATTTGAAGGCAACTAGTTTACTCACTTTTATAAAGTAAAGTCGACTAATCGCTTTAAAAGCAACAGGTTTACTCACTTTTATAAAGTAAAGTCAACTAATCGCTTTAAAAGCAACAGGTTTACTCATATTTATAAAGTAAAGTCAACTAATCGCTTTAAAAGCAACTGGTTTACTCACTTTTATAAAGTAAAGTCAACTAATCGCTTTAAAAGCAAAGGGTTTACTCACTTTTATAAAGTCGACTTATCGATTTGAAGGCAACTAGTTTACTCACTTTTATAAAGTAAAGTCAACTAATCGCTTTAAAAGCAACAGGTTTACTCATATTTATAAAGTAAAGTCAACTAATCGCTTTAAAAGCAACGGGTTTACTCACTTTTATAAAGTAAAGTCAACTAATCGCTTTAAAAGCAACAGGTTTACTCATATTTATAAAGTAAAGTCAACTAATCGCTTTAAAAGCAACAGGTTTACTCATATTTATAAAGTAAAGTCAACTAATCGCTTTAAAAGCAACAGGTTTACTCATATTTATAAAGTAAAGTCGACTAATCGCTTTAAAAGCAACTGGTTTACTCACTTTTATAAAGTAATGTCGACTAATCGCTTTAAAAGCAACAGGTTTACTCACTTTTATAAAGTAAAGTCAACTAATCGCTTTAAAAGCAACAGGTTTACTCACTTTTATAAAGTAAAGTCAACTAATCGATTTAAAAGCAACAGGTTTACTCACTTTTATAAAGTAAAGTCGACTAATCGCTTTAAAAGCAACAGGTTTACTCACTTTTATAAAGTAAAGTCAACTAATCGCTTTAAAAGCAAAAGGTTTACTCACTTTTATAAAGTAAAGTCAACTAATCGCTTTAAAACCAACTGGTTTACTCACTTTAATAAAGTAAAGTCAACTAATGTCTTTAAAAGCAACTGGTTTACTCACTTTTATAAAGTAAAGTCAACTAATCGCTTTAAAAGCAACAGGTTTACTCACTTTTATAAAGTCGACTTATCGATTTAAAGGCAACTAGTTTACTCACTTTTATAGCGTAAAGTGAACTAATCGCTTTAAAAGCAACAGGTTTACTCACTTTTATAAAGTAAAGTCAACTAATCGCTTTAAAAGCAACAGGTTTACTCACTTTTATTAAGTCAACTAATCGCTTTAAAACCAACTGGTTTACTCACTTTAATAAAGTAAAGTCAACTAATGTCTTTAAAAGCAACTGGTTTACTCACTTTTATAAAGTAAAGTCAACTAATCGCTTTAAAAGCAACTGGTTTACTTAGTTTTATAAAGTAAAGTCGACTAATCGCTTTAAAAGCAACAGGTTTACCCACATTTATAAAGTAAAGTCAACTAATCGCTTTAAAAGCAACTGGTTTACTCACTTTTATAAAGTAAAGTCGACTAATCGCTTTAAAAGCAACAGGTTTACTCACTTTTATAAAGTAAAGTCGACTAATCGCTTTAAAAGCAACAGGTTTACTCACTTTTATAAAGTAAAGTCAACTAATCGCTTTAAAAGCAACTGGTTTACTCACTTTTATAAAGTGAAGTCAACTAATCGCTTTAAAAGCAACTGTTTTACTCACTTTTATAAAGTAAAGTCGACTAATCGCTTTAAAAGCAACTGGTTTACTCACTTTTATAAAGTAAAGTCAACTAATCGCTTTAAAAGCAACAGGTTTACTTAGTTTTATAAAGTAAAGTCGACTAATCGCTTTAAAAGCAACAGGTTTACCCACATTTATAAAGTAAAGTCAACTAATCGCTTTAAAAGCAACTGGTTTACTCACTTTTATAAAGTAAAGTCGACTAATCGCTTTAAAAGCAACAGGTTTACTCACTTTTATAAAGTAAAGTCGACTAATCGCTTTAAAAGCAACAGGTTTACTCACTTTTATAAAGTAAAGTCGACTAATCGCTTTAAAAGCAACAGGTTTACTCACTTTCATAAAGTAAAGTCGACTAATCGCTTTAAAAGCAAATGGTTTACTCACTTTTATAAAGTAAAGTCAACTAACCGCTTTAAAAGCCACTTAGAAATAAAATAAAGTCAACGATTAACTTTTTACTAATAAGTTCTAGCCCACAGATGCAGGTCTTTGGTATTGTCCATAATTTCATTGTTAATAGTGTGCATCCCGATCCCGCAGCCGTGTTGAAGCTTAGCCTGGCAGGACAGACATTACCTCAGCTCACCCCTGTTGGTTAACACACACACACGGTTTCTGTGTGTGCCAGGGGTTCTGCAGGCAGGAACACCACGTCCATGCGAGCGTCTGCTTTGGTTCATTAAGAGCCGAGGAGGCACAGCTTTATCACTGGCTGCAGGAACTGTGAGTACAGTACACACTTCTTCACATGCTATATCTGAAGTGTCTGGATGAATCAGTGCTGTGTCAGCCGCAGCTGGGGGGAGTGTGTTTGCCAAGCAAAAAAAAAAAAAAAAAAAGTTTTATTTTAGAGATAAAGTAATGACATAATGCATAATAGCTGATCAATCAGGTAAGTCAAGCTCACAATCTATTTGCCGATTACAAATCAGAACTACAATAATAATAATAATAATAATAATAATAATAATAATAATAATAATAATAATAATAATAAAGACAGTATATTAGTTACAAATACAAGAGGTTCCAGGTGGAGTCCACTATATAAGAAAATCCACATACTTATAGAAAAAGTAACTGAACAATACTCTTAAAACAATGATTATTGTGAATAGTTCTATACAAATAAGATTTTATTTAATTAAATTTAATTTCTTTTTTTCTCAGAAATCTGTTTATATCTTGCAATGCACATATTATCTGTTACGATTCTGTTTTGAGTGTCATAGTTTATACTTTTGTTCTAAAATTGCTGTAAAGGGTTAGTTCACCCAATTAGCTTTTCCTTTTCTAGAGTTTTGAAGTAATTTTTATTTTTGAGTGAACTATCACTTCATTAGTTCACGAGTTAAGATTGTCCCTTTTTCCTTATATTGTGATGTAGATCCAATTTAAAATAATAGCTCCGCCCTAAAGTACTGATAAACATGTTCTAATCTACTGATAGTGCCACCCTAAGAGACCGAAAGCTCCGCCCTAAATTTCTAATGGTCCCACCCTAATTACTGATAGCTCCACCCTAAAGTACTGATAGCTCCACCCTAAAGTACTGATAGCTCCACCCTAAAGTACTGATGGCTCCACCCTAAAGTACTGATAGCTCCACCCTAAAGTACTGATGGCTTCACCCTAAAATACTTATAGCTCCACCCTAAAGTACTGATAGCTCCAGCCTAAAGTACTGATGGCTTTACCCTAAAGTACTGATAGCTCCACCCTAAAGTACTGATGGCTTCACCCTAAAATACTGATAGCTCCACCCTAAAGTACTGATAGCTCCACCCTAAAGTACTGATAGCTCCACCCTAAAGTACTGATGGCTCCTCCGTAACATACTGATGACTTCACCCTAAAGTACTGATGACTCCACCCTAAAGTACTGATAAGGCCAGCCTTAAGTAATAATGGCTCCACCCTAAAGTACTGATGGCTTCACCCTAAAGTACTGATAGCTTCACCCTACAGTACTGATAGCTCCACCCTAAAGTAATGATGGCTCCACCCTAAAGTACTGATCCGCCTGTTCTAAATTGTTGATAGTTCAGCCCTAAATGACTGATAACCTTATCATAAGTTACGAATAGCTCCAGCCTAAAATACTAATAGCCCCACCTTAAATGACTGATGGCCCCGCCCTAAAATACTGATGGCTCAACCCTTAAGTACTGATAGCCCCACTCTAAATTACTGAGGGCCCCGCTCTAAAGTACTGATGACTCCACCCTAAAGTATTGTTAGGCCTGTTCTGATTTATTGATAGCTCCGCCCTAAATTACTAATAGCTCCACCCTAAATGACTAATAGCTACACCCTAAATGACTAATAGCTCCACTCTAAATTACTAATAGCTCCACCCTAAATTACTAATAGCTCCACCCTAAATGACTGATAGCTCCACCTTAAATTACTAATAGGTCCACCTTAAATGACTGATAGCTTCACCCTAAATTACTAATAGCTCCACCCTAAATGACTGATAACTTCACCTTAAATTACTGATAGCTCCACCCTAAATGACTGATAACTCCACCCTAAATTACTGATAGCTCCACCCTAAATAACTGATAACTCCACCCTAAATTACTTATAGCTCCACCCTAAATAACTGATAACTCCACCCTAAATTACTTATAGCTCCACCCTAAAGTACTGATGGCTCCGGAAAGTAGTGATGGCTCCACCCTAATGAAATGACAGCTCCGCCATAAATGATAGCTCCACCCTAAATGACTGACTTCTGGAGGAAGTCTTATTTGTTTTATTTCAGCTAGAATAAAAGTCGTTTTTAATTGTTTTAAAGCCATTTTAAGGTCAATATTATTAGCCCCCTTAAGCAATATTTGTTTTGGATTGTCTCCAGAAGAAACCACTGTTATACAATGACTTGACTAGTAACCCTAACTTTACCTTAATTATCCTAGTTAAGACTTTAAATGTCACTTTAAGCTGTATAGAAGTGTCTTGAAGAATATCTAGTCTAATATTATTTACTGTCATCATGGCAAAGATAAAATAAATCAGTTATTAGAAATGAGTTATTAAAACTATTATGATTAGCAATGTGTTGAAGGATATCTTCATCTGTTAAACAGAACTTTGGGATAAAAATTATACACGGGGGGGCTAAAAACTCTACATTTGAAAATGCAGGAGGTCAGAAGAAGTCCAGAATGAAAGGCTCAAAGCAGAAAAGCATTACTCCAGCATGTGAGGTCTCTCCAATCCATCAGAGTCTGTGCGGGAGTACCTGCGCTCGTCCCGGGATCCTGTTAAGTGCCTGGTACCTTTCAGACGGGTCTGTCCATATAAACAGGAACCGCGAACAGACGGTTGAGATTAGCGGAGACATTCTATTACTGGAGAAACATATTGCGTGATGTTGAGTTAACACAGCGATTAAAAGCTTGTCGCAGATGTTAAGTGACCTCTTGCTCAAGAAAGCAGGGAGGAGAGAGACTGGAACTATTTACAACTATTTTCCTCATTTATTTTCCTCTCCGACACATGATGGGAGTTATTCAAGCCATTTTAAAGCATCTGGACTCATGCGTCTTCCTTTGCGGTGCCCATTATAATGCCTAATTACTCTGCCAGAACAACCTGAACCAAAAGGGAAATACTACTATTTACAACCCAGGCTCATTATTGGTACGTACCCCTGTATACAATTCTGGACAGCCTGAAATATGTCCCAGGAGGTACGTTTTTTGTTGCAGTTTTTGGTTTTACGAATCCAGCAGAGGCCGCTGTGTACGCTTTTAGAGATCTTAAATTTCCCTCGCGAGTGCCATTTGCGCTTGCTGTTCTCCTGTAAATCCACTAGAGTTCGCTGTGTACACTTTTTCAGATCTCAAATTACTCACGCAAGTGACATTCAAGCCTGCTGTTCTCATGTAAATCCACCAGAGGCCGCTGTGTATGCTTTTTGCAGATCTCAAATTACTCACGCGAGTGATATTCAAGCCTGCTGTTCTTGCGTAAATCCACCAGAGGCCGCTGTGTATGGATTTTTCAGATCTCAAATTACTCACGTGAGCGATATTCATGCCTGCTGTTATTGTGTAAATCCACCAGAGGCTGCTGTGTATGGTTTTTCAGATCTCAAATTACTCACGTGAGCGATATTCATGCCTGCTGTTATTGTGTAAATCCACCAGAGGCTGCTGTGTATGGTTTTTCAGATCTCAAATTACTCACGCGAGGGATATTCATGCCTGCTGTTATTGTGTAAATCCACCAGAGGCTGCTGTGTATGGTTTTTCAGATCTCAAATTACTCACGCGAGGGATATTCATGCCTGCTGTTATTGTGTAAATCCACCAGAGGCTGCTGTGTATGGATTTTTCAGATCTCAAATTACTCACGTGAGCGATATTCATGCCTGCTGTTATTGTGTAAATCCACCAGAGGCTGCTGTGTATGGTTTTTCAGATCTCAAATTACTCACGCGAGGGATATTCATGCCTGCTGTTATTGTGTAAATCCACCAGAGGCCGCTGTGTATGCTTTTTTTTAGATCTCAAATTACTCACGCGAGTGTCTTTCATGCCTGCTGTTCTTGTGTAAGTCCTAAGTCCACCAGAGGCTGCTGTGTACGCTTTTTCAGATCTTTCATTTGTCAGGCAAGTGCCATTCATGCCTGCTGTTCTCATGTAAATCCACCAGAGGTTGCTGTGTATGTTTTTTTAGAACTCAAATTCCTCACGCTAGTGCCATTCGCGCCCTGCTGTTCTCGCGTAAATCCACCAGAGGTCCCTGTGTGCACTTTTTCAGATCTCAAATTTCTCCCCTAACTGTCATTTGCGCCTGCTGTTCTCGCATAAATCCACCAGTGGCCGCCGTGTACACTTTTTCAGATCTTAAATTACTCACGCGAGTGCCATTCGCGCCCTGCTGTTCTCGCATAAATCCACCAGAGGCCGCTGTGTACACTTTTTCAGATCTCAAATTCCTCACGCGAGTCCCATTCGCACCCTGTTGTTCTCACGTAAATCCACCAGAGGCCGCCGTGTACACTTTTTCAGATCTTAAATTACTCACGCGAGTGACATTCAAGCCTGCTGTTATCACGTAAATCCACCAGAGGACACTGTGTATGGTTTTTTTTAGGACTCAAATTTCTCACGTGAGAGCCATTCGTGCCTGCTCTTCTCACGTAAACTCACCAAAGGCCACTGTCACAGGTATAAATCCAAGAGGGGAAGTTGTCCCCGCGCGTCCGAGGACTGTCACCGACTTGGCTTAATGTTAACTTAACATTAACTGCCACTATTGGCATATATGTGCATTTGACCTTGACCGTGTCTGAATGGACCTCATTGTATTTTTTGTCTGTTCTATTCTATTCTATTCTATTCTATTCTATTCTATTCTATTCTATTCTATTCTATTCTGTTCTGTCTTAATTAATTTTAAATAAAAATTTAAACCTTTTTTTTTAATTCCTTGTTTTAATTGTATATGAGAAGCATGTCAAATCAACCGAAATATCATTGAGTTAAAAAAAAAAAAAAAAGATCCACCTATCACCCGCTCTCCTTTGCTGTTTCTGACTGACCCACCCACACCCCTCTTTACAATAATAGTGACGGAAACAAAGATTTCACGGTGGGCACATAACCTTATAAGTTATGGGACTCGAACCAGTGACCATCTTGCTGTGAGTTGAGCCATCGTATCGTCCCAAAGAGTACATAATATCCAAGAGACTGTGATATATAAAGAGAGAAAGAGAGAGAGAGAGAGAGAGAGAGAGAGAGAGAGAGAGAGAGACTGTATTATAAAAGGCCATTTGCTAATCTGACATCACTATGTCTATTCAATTTATTAGCAGAGACACAGTCTGTTTAAAGGCTCTAATCACAGACTTGAGCCAGTGTGTCTGATACAGAAGCATTGATGAAACTCTCCCTGGAGAGCGATGAGGAAGAAAAAGAGATAGAAAATTAACGTTGTGGCCTACTTCATACTTTAGAAGAGAAGAAGCTAGAAAAGGGTTAAACATGCAATAAAAAAAAACACAGTGGGAACCCTGGGTACCCTGAGGTTTATTTCTGAGAACCGACAAGTATGTGCTCACAGGTACATATTTCTGCATTTTTTATGTAAAACCAATGGTATGGGGCAGTACTGCTAACAGCTTACCTCCGCATGGATGGAACCGAGTAAGGTATTTGAGATTGAAAGATGTACACGGCGCCCTCTACTGGAATTGCGAAAACAAAAACTGCAAGAAAACATAGTCCAGGACATATATTTGATAGTTCTCAAAAATGTAGCCCTGGGCACATATCTCCAATGAGCCTGGATTGCAAAACATACCCTAAGTCAGGGGTTTTCAAACTTTTAGGACACACGCCCCTCTTCTTACTTTGAGGCGATCGTGCTGCCCACTGTGCCACCGTGACACCCCTCTAGTGGATTTGTAAAACAAAACCTGCAAGAAAACATAGTGCAGGATATATATCTGTCGGTTTTCAGAAATGTAGCCCTGGGCACATATTTTCCAATGGACCTGGGTTGAAATAAACAGAGCAGATGCTCATGATGTTCGGATGATTTACTATTAGGCCTGGCACATTGTGTATTTATTTATGCATGCCAGTGTAGCTACAGATCATTGCTTTTTGTTTTGTTTTGTTTTGTTTTGTTTTGTTTTGTTTTGTTTTGTTTTGTTTTGTTTTGTTTTGTTTTGTTTTGTTTTGTTTGCCAGGGTCCCGTTTCAGAAAGAAGATTAAGTGAAAATTCAGAGTATGTTAACCCTGAAATGACAGAAACTCTGGGTTTTCTGTTTTAAAATGGCAGGTTTGTTAAACTCGAGAAAGCAGGGTAATCCAAGCCTGTTTCTGAAAGAGAGGTAACTTTAACTCAGAGCTACTGTAGTCACTTACTCTGTGAACCTAACTTGGTCAGGAGCAGGTTTTATTCTCTAAACTTGGAGTTTCTGTCAGTCTCCTCCACTTTTTTAAAGACGAAGCGGTCTTTCTCGCCTTAGCCTTACGTTTCCACCCACCTAATTTCACGCTCATTTTGGATAAAACGATTGATGGAAACGTCATGATGCACATAACTTTTGAAAACATGCATAAAAACCTATGCGCATGACTGAGTAGGATAAACTGTCATTCATTAAGAATAGCAGCTTCTTCTACCGCAGTAAATTCTGTTTTTACTGTTGATATTTGGCGCCAGTTAATCAGGAAGTGACGATTTTGTTCTCTTCGATTCATTTGACGGAAACGCTTTATTCGTATATTTTTTATTCCAGTTTTGCACATAAATTTAATTCATGTTTTTGGATGGAAGCATAGCTATTGCCTACATTTCTGTCACACAGAGAACAAAGTCACGTACGAGAATGGCTTGTCCTTTTTTAATAAATAATTAGCTTAAACTCACAGACATTCAACATGTACTGTTACTAGATTAATAGGATTATTACTCGTTCTAACCTCCTCCTTACTGAAACAGGCCCCAGGTCTCCACACAGATCATATGACTGAAAACTATCAAGAAAGTTTGTTATAGAACTTTGTATTCCTATAAAAGTTAAGACAAACAAAGTAAAATCAGACACAACATGTCAGGACATGACAACTCTTCTGAACTCTTAAAGCAAAAACATGCATTTTTCTTCATGTCATCTTCTCTTTAAATAAATGAGACCAAGCTGGTACAAGCTTTCATATCAACTTGAAAAAAGTCGCAAGACCAATGTGGACCATATGAACGTTAGAAAACAATATAGCTCAGGAATCTGCAAGCATCCTGCAGACTTCAGTTCCAACTCTCAAGTAGAACTGAGCATCATCTCCTAATATTAAACTCTCGTCTGTGTTTGTGAACATTCATCAGCCGAAACACTCGAGGAAAGTCGAGGATGTGTTCTCGCTCTGCATCTTTTACTAAGGATGAAGTCAGGTACCTTAATGCAGACCTGGGCATTCTATAGCGCTCATGACATCCTTTTGAGCGCACCGCCTGAAGCTATTGATTCATTTAAGTTTAAAGGTTCAGGACACCCTGGAGAACTTTTTTTTATATTAACAGATTTGTGTGTGTTGAGCATCAGTTAAGACAATGTTAGCGCCTGCCAGCTTTAATTGTGGGGAAAACTGGATAATTTTGAGCTTTTGTCAGCTAATTTCAACTTCCGATTTTAAAATGATTTTTGGGGCGGGATCAAAATCGACGACGTAGCGCAGTACTGCAAGTGCAATGATGACGCGTCGGTTTCTCATTATTATTCATAGCGGAGTTTTCTTATCCTATGAGAAGAGCCGGCTGCTTAACTATTCATGAGACCTGCCAGACCTGCCAGAGTCAAGCCCGAACTGAGAGACACGTCACGGACCCACGGCACGGGCACACAATATTTACCGTTCATGAAGGCTCATATGCGTTTGTTTTCATGATCCACGGGGTTTGTTGCATGTTTTCCCCCGCGATCTTGTCAGGGCCGATCATACAGCAAAGCTGTGTGTGTGCTGCAAGCATTTTTGTCGGGAGAGCAGCACGAGAATTAGAGAATGGCGGACGCTGTCTTTTATCAGTTCATTCACATTCAGACACATCACTGTGCTGCTGTGTTTGCCTAAATCCTCCAGATTACCAGCAGGGCTAATGGTTAAATAGATGCTGGCCACGCCAACTCCTGCCCGATGCTCGCGGAGCTCCACGCCCATTAATCATGCATCTTTTGAAAAAATTCTGAAGTAGACTTTAACCGAAAGTGGGGGGTGTCATGGCCCTTTAATGGAGCAATATAATGCCCAGATCTGATTTAGAGGCAATGCAAGTCTATGTTATTTAGCTATTATGTCATTGTAGGAAAAAATTAATTTATTTTTATTACTTTTGTGTCTTTATTTTTTATTAGAAAAATCTTTAGACTAACAACATATTAATCAATATTTTTCTGTTGTATAATAGCACATTTGACCTGACACACTTCCTCTTTTTTACTGTGCTGCATATTTTTTAGAAGAACTGCTGACCAGTGGAAAAAGCAGAATCAGAATAAATTTAGGGTTGTTCCAGACTGCTGTCTGCACATGTCACAAGTTGTCATGATCTTTGTAGAAGTTGTGAAATATATCAAAGATGCACGTAATTGTTCAGTTCTGGTATGCAGAGAAGGGTTGCAGAAAGAGGAAGTATGTCTAGAGGGTTACAAAGAGCCAAGGGACTGCAGAATGACTGATAAGTGACGTTAAACCAAAACTCCACCTGTTAATATCAGTTGTGTATATATGCTGGAGTCAGGAAATGTGAGTTGCAAACCTCTTGAATGTAATTCTTGTATTGCATTGGGGTAATGTAACCCAGAGCTCTGTCATCGAATTATTCATTTGTATCTAATAAATTACTAATATTTTTGGCATTAAAGAAAACCCTCTCCAGACCTTTTCTTATTGAACACGCATGGAATTGGCTGATATTCCAACAATTTGGTGACCCCGACGTGATAAAAAATACAACAAAAAAACAAGCCCACCTTTATTGATAAAGTGTATAAGATGGGAACATTTTAATTATGGGATAATTGGAAGGTAATATGAGTGTTAGGAATAATAAGCCTAAATATAGCAAGTATAATCCTTATTAAAAGAAGACGTCAGAGTGACTTCAAGAGGGAAGAGACTGCACCACCGAAGAGGAGAACCAAGAGTGTGGAAATTATAAACTGAGTCCAAAAAAGTTAAAGAAATTGAGTTAAAAGGGTTATGGGCATCATCTAACGTAATGAATGAGCACTATGATGTTAACGATTATTTTGAATAAGAGGTAAAACAAAGATTTAGGCAAGTGCCTGCAGTAATGACAGTTGAAAATTTTGTGGGGATTTGATTATCTGTTTTTGTCTGCTCCAGAGAGGACATTTCACAAGTTGTCATGATCTTTGTAGAAGTTGTGAAATATATTAAAGATGCACATAATTGTTCAGTTGTGGTATGCAGAGAAGGGTTGCAGAAAGAGGAAGTATGTCAGGGGGTTACAAAGAGCCAAGGGACTGCAGAATGACTGATAAGTGACGTTCAACCAAAACTCCACCTGTTAATATCAGTTGTGTATATATGCTGGAGTCAGGAAATGTTAGTTGCAAACCTCTTGAATGTAATTCTTGTATTGCATTGGGGTAACGTAACCCAGAGCTCTGTCATCGAATTATTCATTTGTATCTAATAAAAAATAAAGACACAAAAGTAATAAAAATAAATTAATTTTTTCCTACAATTTCCCCCTTTTCTGCTCCTCTCTGGAGCAGACAAAAACAGATAATAACCTATAAAGATGTAATCCAACTGTCAATGTTTATTAAATAGTGATATAATTCCGTACTCCATATTGTATTGTCTTATTTTTAAGTTTAATTAACTGTTTTTAGGATAATATTAGTGTTGTTAAACGATTAATCACATCCAAGATACATTTTTATTGACATACAGTACATATAGGTGACATGGTGGCTCAGTGGTTAGCATTCACTGGTCACTGGTTTGAGTCCCGGCTGAGCAAGTTGCCATTTCTGTGGGGAGTTTGCATGTTCTCCCCGTGTTTGTGTGGGTTTCCTCAGTGTGCTCCGGTTTCCACCACTGTCCAAACACATGCGCTATAGGGGAATAGATGAACTGAATTGGCTGTAGTGTATGAGTGTGTGTGAATGTGATTGTGTATGGGTGTTTCTCAGTATTGGCTTGCAGCTGGAAGGGCATATGTTGCGTAAAAAACATATACTGGAATAGTTGTGGGTTCATTCTGCTGTGGGAAATTTAATGGATGAAAATATATGCACAATATGTGCAAATATATTTTGGAAACATGAACTTTTACTATAGATCCGATTAACTGTTTGATAGCACTAGAAAATATGTGTTATTTTGTGCAGAACAGTATTAAATGCATCAGTCCAGCCCTATAAAACGACTCCAGCATGGCCCTTTGGGAAAATAAATTGCCCACCCCAGCATTAATACTCCTCAGTTCAACCAGTTTTCTACGTATTTATTTGTTTCAACCCAGGATCATCCTGAAAATGTAGCCCTGTATACATTTCTAGAGAGCACCTCATACGTCCCAGCAGGTACGTTCTTCTGCAGTTTTTGTTTTTGCAAATCCATCAGAGGCTGGGGGGGGGGGGGGGGGGTGTAGGGGAGTTGGAACGCTTCTAAGGGCCCATAACATTATTAGGGGCCCGCAACAACCAAACCCCTCCACCCCGTTCTTCAACCAACACCCCCCTTCACTTTCATCAGTGACCACGCCCCCCAGCCCCCCCCCCGCCCCTTGCTCTTCACTTTCATCCTTGAAAGATTGAGAGGTTGTCAGAGGGCCCGTGGCGGCCAGTGGCGCTCCTGCCTGCTGTTTTCAAGTAAATCCACCAGAGGCCGCTGTTCACTGACTGTATGACTGACTGACTGACTGATCGATAGACTGAACCACCCTCCTCCTTCCAAAACCCAACCAATAGTGTTTTCAATACCACCGATTGACTCAATCACCCCCTTCCCTAAACCCAACCGATAATTAAAAAAAAAAAAAAAAAATCCAGAAAAAGAAAAGCCATTGCCTGACTTTTCCCAAGTCAGATTTTACCACATTCTCATCCTTGTATTTACTTGTTTACTTAATTTTTTGGATTCTGTTTTTGTCTTACCTGCTTTCTAGAACCGTTCTTTGTCAGACTCGAACCCCATCGTTAATGTTAACTCCTCTCTGCATCTCAAGTTTACTCAAGTATTTCAAGTTTTCTGAATGAGCCTGTGTTGATTTATTTTGCTTGTTTTTTATTTTACAGTGTGGCTCCCACCCCCTGCACAGGAAGCTCTTTTTCAGCACAAAAAACAAAAGGAAAAAAAATTAAATAACAGGAGAAAATCCCAAATTGTTTGCCTTAATTAATCCCCCCGGATTTGACCTTTAACCCTTCACTCTTACATTTAAATGCCAGGTGAGCTAATTGGCCATTACATGATCACTGGCACTAGCTCAAAAACCAAACACAGAGACTTCATCTGACGTCCAATTCAAGACCGAAGATGACGTCAACCTTTGCAGCTCTCCTATATTATTATCCTCCTGTATTTTCTTTTCCCAGTTTCTGTTTTCAGAAAGACTTTTTTCAACACATTTCTACACATAATAGTTTTAATAACTTATTTCTTCTTTTAGGCGAGGCAGTGGCGCAGTAGGTAGTGCTGTCGCCTCACAGCAAGAAGGTCGCTGGGTCGCTGGTTCAAACATTGGCTCAGTTGGCGTTTCTGTGTGGAGTTTGCATGTTCTCCCTGCATTCGCGTGGGTTTCCACCGGGTGCTCCGGTTTCCCCCACAGTCCAAAGACATGCGGTACAGGTGAATTGGGTAGGGTAAATTGTCCGTAGGGTATGAGTGTGTGTGTGTGAATGAGTGTGTGGATGTTTCCCAGAGATGGGTTGCGGCTGGAAGGGCATCCGCTGCGTAAAAACTTGCTGGATAAGTTGGCGGTTCATTCCACTGTGGCGACCCTGGATTAATAAAGGGACTAAGCCGACAAGAAATAATTTCTTTTATCTTTGTCATGATGAAAGTACATAATATTTCCAGATCTCACACTTAGATATGCTTGGTGTTAACAGCAGGTTTGGCATGCTGTCCTGGGAGAACCCTGAGCTCGGGGAAAACTGAGCTCAAGGCTCCCACCTGGTCAATAAGCATATAAACGGGGTCCAAGATCAGGTAGTTCTCAAGAGCTCGCCTTAGAAAAGGAAGTAAAAGGAGGAGATGGGGTGGAAAGGGGGATGCTTCCAAAACGAAGATAAGGCAGTAAGGTAAATCTATGATTTCGCTTTTAAAAATTGCAGCCGCTTGAAAACAGTCTATCAGGCAAGTCATTGCATAACAGTGGATTGTTCTTTAGACAATCCAAAACTAATAGGGATGTTACAATATTGTAAATACCGTCATACAGCAATAGTAATTTTTTTCAATATTACCGTAGGCGCATGACTCAATAAAACTATATTTCTGAGAAAAGTTTGCTCAGGCGAATGAAGCGAACGAGAGGTAGCGGGAACTACAATTCCCATCAGCCCAGGTGTGGCCATTATCCTTTGTGGTCTGTTGTCACTACAGATCCAGTAATGTGGAAATGGAGTGTGCTGCTAGTAGCGGGGAAGAAAAAGAGCTGGAAATGATCGAACCTAAAGCGGGTTTTAAATCGGATGTGTGAAAACATTTCAGTTTCTTTTTAAAAAGATATGAAAAAGGAGAAAAGGTGACAGACAAAGAAAAAAACAGTATGCAGGCACTGCCAGACTGTGGTGAAATATAAGTCAGGGAATACGACTAAAAACAGTCATGGGGGCTGCAGAACACAGCACACTTGTTAGATTGATGCAGACGTTGACTTGTACCGCAAAGAGACCTCTATCTCACTCATGGCTTGTCCTCTCAAGTGGTGGAAAGACAATGCACAACATTACCCACTGCTGTCAACCTGGGCTAAATCATATCTCTCTGTCCCAGAAACCTCAGTCCCATATGAGAGGGTTTATTCTGTTGCAGGGGACATGCCCAGATCCCAGCTTTCACCAGATTATAGTTATATGATCATTTTCCTTAAAAACCATCTCTATCAGTGAGTGAGTGATTAAATGTTAAATGTGACGAGTTTTCAACAATACTAAATTGAAACTTTATTATTTTTTATATGGTTTAATAGTTTTTTGTTATTAAAATTGAAAAATTGAAGTTCCTGTTTCGAAACTTACAGATAGACGGCTAATTTGTATGTCATTGATATGTTCAGTAAATAAACACTTTTGGCAGTTTTTTAGAGTCTTTTTATTAGTTTTGTTTTTCCTGTAAATTATTCAATAAATACCGTACCGTGCCATTCATACCGAGGTATTACCGCACCGTGAAATTCTGATACCGTTACATCCCTAAAAACTAATATTGCTTAAGGGGGCTAATGATATTGTTTATAAACAATTAAAAACTGCTTTTATTCTAGCCGAAATAAAACAAATGAGACTTTCTGCAGAAGAAAAAATATTATAGGAAATACTGTGCAAAATTCCTTGCTCTGTTAAACACCATTTAGAAAATATTTGAAGATTATTCTAATAATTCTGACCTCATCTTTATGCGATTACATTCAAGTGCATGCCATGTTAACAATCGCAAATGCACGAAAATGTATTCAGCTTCACCTTTGCATTACAGAGAGTGTATGTGCGAGCGTGTGTGTGCTGAATAGAGAAGCCAGACTTGGCTTTCTGCCTGTACTCCAATCTGCTGATGGTCCCGCTCGTGACGCCAGGGGAAGCGGGAGCCATTTTTAGCGATGAGGTCATCCTTAATTAAGCAAACAAAGCGAGTCAGCTGAGGCTCTCCAATTCGTTATCTCCACTCATCCTGAAGGACACCCTTTTATCTCCTTTTTAATTGAATCTGGCTTCAGACGAGCTGGCTTATCGGCGAGCATCGGCGCTCGGGGGACGTTTGCCATGTTTGCAATTGTTACGTAAAACAAAAAACCAAAAGGATAGCCCTGGATGGAGGTGACGGATTCCCGATGAGAAACCTGCTGCGACGGGAGATGGGAATAATAATAAACACAATAAAAAAGAAATGCAACGTCTGACAGTGGAGATGACATCATCGGCATGTGGCGGCTGGTTTTCTCTGCGCATTTCTCCCGCCCTTGCGTCTTACATCTCGCAGACTCCCATTATTTGAGGAACAGCGAGAGATACTCACACTCTGACACCCTTCCCGACATTAATTAGCAGATTTGGAAGAAGTGGCTGCCAGTTCAACAGAGAGAGAGAGAGAGAGAGAGAGAGAGAGAGAGAGAGAGAGAGAGAGCTCACCCCAAATTAAGAAACCCAGAGCAGCATGTGTGGTCTTGCGACTGTAAAGTCCCAGCAAAAGCACTGCTGAATTTATCATGCATTGATTGTTTTTACTTCAGCTTAGTCCCTTATTTATCAGAGGTCACCACAGCGGAATGAACCACCAACTATTTCGGTATATGTTTTATGCAGGGGATGCCCTTCCAGCTGCAACTTAGTACTAGGAAACACCCATTCACACTCGCATTCACACACACACACACACAACGGCCAATTTAGTTAATCAATTCCCCTATAGTGCATGTGTTTGGAATGTGGGGGACACCGGAGCAACCCAGAGGAAACCCACACCAACATGGGGAGAACATGCAAACTCCACACAGAAATGGCAACTCCAGCTGGGACTCAAACCAGTGACCTTCTTGCTGCCCTATATACAAGAAGAAAAGCAAATATGTCTGTATTTAAACTTCAGGCTGGATTAAATAACTCATGACGCAATAACAATATGACATTAAAAGCAGGTTTTACTTAACATGACTTCATTAAAATAGCCAACTTTAGAACCACCCCTTTACACATAATTCAACAAAAGAGATTTCATATCTTGATATCAATTATAAGATTTGCTGCTAATAAAAATATGAAAAATTAAAATACTAATTAATAAAATAAAATAAAATAAAATACTAATAAAGTTATGAATACATAAGATTGAGTTTCATACTCATAATCTGGCTTATACATAATATATCATGCTAATAAATATAATACAAAACACTAATAAAAATACTAATTAAGATAATGAGTTTCATACTCAGAATCTTACTTATACAAAATATCTCATACTAAATATGTCAAGTAAAGTCGAGCTTTTTTTTATTAAACTGAGCACAGAAATGCCAACTCACCCAGCCGAAGCTCGAACCAACGACCTTCTTGCTGAAAGGCAACAGCGCTACCCACTGCACCACTGAACCGCCCTAATCAAAATGACTAATTACTAAAAATAAAAATACTAATTCTCATATCTGACTAATTCATAAAATCTCATACTAAACATTATATAAAATACAAATAAAATACTAATAAAAAATTACTGAAAAAATACTAATAAAATGATTAATTACTAAAAATAAAAAATACTAATAAAATGATTAATTACTAAAAATAAAAAATACTAATAAAATGATTAATTACTAAAAATAAAAAATACTAATAAAATGATTAATTACTAAAACAAAAATACTAATAAAATGATTAATTACTAAAAATAAAAAATACTAATAAAATGATGAATTACTAAAACAAAAATACTAATAAAATGATTAATTACTAAAAATAAAAAATACTAATAAAATTATGAATTACTAAAAAATACAAAAAAATTACTAGTAAAAATCCAAAAATTACTAATAAAAACTAATAAAAATATAATTTTACTGAAATAAAAAATATTAATAAAATGAATAATTACTACACATAAAAATACCAATTACTGAAAAAAAATACTGCTAAAATGATTAATTACTAAAAATAAAAACACTAATAAAAATAACCTACTCAAAATTCATTCATTCATTTTCTTTTCGGTTTAATCCCTTTATTAATCTGGGGTTGCCACAGCGAATGAACTGCCAACTTATCCAGCACGTTTTTACACAGCAGATGCCCTTCTGGCCACAACACATCTATGGGAAAACTTACTAAAGATAAAAAGACTAATGAAAATGACTAATTACTAAAAATAAAAATACTAATTACTGAAATACAAAAGACCAATAAAATGACAAATTACTAAAAATTAAAATACTAATAAAAATGACAAATCACTAAAAATAAAAATACTAATTACTGAAATAAAAATACTAATAAAAATATAAATAATTAAGATAATGAGTCTCATACTTAGAATCTTTGCTCATACATATTATCTCAAACTTCATAATATATACAGTTAAAGTCAGAATTATTAGCCCCGCTGTTTATTTCCCCCCTAATTTCTGTTTAATATTAAGATGTTTTTCAACAAGCAAATAATATTTTACACTTCTATACAGCTTAAAGTGACATTTAAAGGCTTAGCTAGGTTAATTAGGTTACCTGGGCAGGTTAGGGTAATTAGGCAAGTTATTGTATAACGATGGTTTGTTCTGTAGACTATCGAGAAAACTATAAAGGGGCTAATAATATTGACCTTCAAATGTGTGTTTTTTTTATATTAATAACTGCTTTTAGAGAAGAAGAAAAAATATTATCAGACATACTGTGAAAATTTCCTTGCTCTGTTAAACATCATTTGGAAAATATTTAAAAAAGAGAAAAAAATAAAATAAAAATCAAAGGTGGGCTAATAATTCTGACTTCAACTGTATATATAAACAATCCTAATAAAAATGACTAATTACAAAAAATCACTAAAATATAAAATACTTATAAAATACTAATTACTGACATAAAAATACAAATAAACATTAATAATTAATAAAAATAAAATGTTAATTACTAAAATAAAAAAATACAAATTAAAAAATGTTTAGATCTTGATTATATATGCCTAAATTTCTTGTACTAAAATCTAAATATAAAAATAAAATACAAAAGTTCAGATATGAACTCATTTCAAGGAAATTAAAAGAACTGATAAAAGGCATTTCAGAAAATAAAGCATAACGTCATACGTCTGTATACACGGCTTCTGGAAACTTTTAAAGCATTCAGCCTTAATTCAAATGGGCAAATCTGGCGGGAAATGAAAGAGCCGAGCGTCAGCTGCAGAGCGGGTCAGGTCCGTTTACGTTGGTCCCATTTCCAAAATCTGATTTTGTAAAGAGACTACGGTTTGGCTTTACAATATCTCTATAAAACTTGACAAGGTTAGAGCTAATAGATAGCTCAGAGCCATATCCACAGAGATCTCACTCCTGAACTGTCCAAAACCTTTACTGTGCCAGTGAGCGATGCTTCAGCAAATGGATGCCATCTAGAGGTTTAAAACCATTATTTCTACAGTATATGAGGAAAGAAACTCAACACTTTGGTTTGGTTTAGTTTGGTCTTGTTTGTTTTAGTTTAGTTTAGTGTGATTGTTTAGTTTGGTTTAGTTTAGTTTAGTTTAGTTTAGTTTAGTTTGGTTTAGTTTGATTATTTAGTTTAGTTTAGTTTAGTTTAGTTTAGTTTGATTGTTTAGTTTAGTTTAGTTTAGTTTGATTATTTAGTTTAGTTTAGTTTAGTTTGATTGTTTAGTTTAGTTTAGTTTAGTTTAGTTTGATTTAGTTTGATTGTTTAGTTTAGTTTAGTTTGATTATTTAGTTTAGTTTAGTTTAGTTTAGTTTGATTATTCAGTTTAGTTTAGTTTAGTTTAGTTTAGTTTAGTTTAGTTTAGTTTAGTTTAGTTTAGTTTGATTGTTTAGTTTAGTTTAGTTTGATTATTTAGTTTAGTTTAGTTTAGTTTAGTTTAGTTTAATTTAGTTTAGTTTAGTTTAATTTAGTTTAGTTTAGTTTAGTTTAGTTTAGTTTAGTTTAGTTTAGTTTAGTTTAGTTTGTTTAGTTTAGTTTAGTTTGTTTAGTTTAGTTTGTTTAGTTTAGTGTAGTTTAGTTTAGTTTAGTTTAGTTTGATTGTTTAGTTTAGTTTAGTTTAGTTTAGTTTAGTTTAGTTTAGTTTAGTTTGATTATTCAGTTTAGTTTAGTTTAGTTTAGTTTAGTTTAGTTTAGTTTAGTTTGATTGTTTAGTTTAGTTTAGTTTGATTATTTAGTTTAGTTTAGTTTAGTTTAGTTTAATTTAGTTTAGTTTAGTTTAGTTTAATTTAGTTTAGTTTAGTTTAGTTTAGTTTAGTTTAGTTTAGTTTAGTTTAGTTTAGTTTGTTTAGTTTAGTTTGGTTTAGTTTAGTTTGATTGTTTAGTTTAGTTTAGTTTAGTTTAGTTTAGTTTGATTATTCAGTTTAGTTTAGTTTTTGTTTAGTTTAGTTTGATTATTTAGTTTAGTTTCATTGTTTAGTTTAGTTTAGTTTAGTTAAGTTTGATTATTTAGTTTAGTTTAGTTTAGTTTAGTTTGTTTAGTTTAGTTTAGTTTAGTTTAGTTTAGTTTAGTTTAGTTTAGTTTAGTTTAGTTTGTTTAGTTTAGTTTAGTTTAGTTTGATTGTTTAGTTTAGTTTAGTTTAGTTTGATTGTTTAGTTTAGTTTAGTTTGATTGTTTTGTTTAGTTTAGTTTAGTTTAGTTTAGTTTAGTTTGTTTAGTTTAGTGTAGTTTAGTTTAGTTTAGTTTAGTTTGATTGTTTAGTTTAGTTTAGTTTAGTTTTTGTTTAGTTTAGTTTGATTATTTAGTTTAGTTTAGTTTTTGTTTAGTTTAGTTTGATTATTTAGTTTAGTTTAGTTTAGTTTGATTATTTAGTTTAGTTTAGTTTAGTTTAGTTTAGTTTAGTTTAGTTTAGTTTGATTGTTTAGTTTAGTTTAGTTTAGTTTAGTTTAGTTTAGTTTAGTTTAGTTTGTTTAGTTTAGTGTAGTTTAGTTTAGTTTAGTTTAGTTTAGTTTAGTTTAGTTTGATTGTTTAGTTTAGTTTAGTTTAGTTTTTGTTTAGTTTAGTTTGATTATTTAGTTTAGTTTATTTTAGTTTAGTTTAGTTTGATTATTTAGTTTAGTTTAGTTTAGTTTGATTATTTAGTTTAGTTTAGTTTAGTTTAGTTTGGTTTGGTTTAGTTTAATTCAGAATTGACCAAGAATTAAACTAAAAACAAACAATTTCAGTAGGTCTACTGTCAAGAATACAGTACTTATGTTGACTCTGCTCACTTGTCATTAACCATTTTTTAAATAATTATTTTTTGGGGTTGTCACCTTTAATGGACAGGACAGTAGAGGTTATTGACAGGAAAGCATAGGGAGCAGAGACAGGGAAAGGATCGGCATAAGACTGCGAGGCGGGAAGCGAACTCAGGTCGCTGTGAGCACCGGATTGCATGTGTCGACGCACTAACCACTACACTACTGGCATCGACTTAATAACCAATTTTTAACATAAACCTGAAAAGTATGTAGTATGCATTGTAAAAGTATGTATTAGAAGATAATTGTTGGTGGGATGGATTTCAATTCCCTAGCAGCGTTCACTGAAAATATAGACTAATTTTAAATGTCACTTTACTTTGTCACGTTTTGTCAGCAATTGTCCCCATGAAACAATTGCCCATGTCAATTTACATTTACACTGAGAGTAACAATACAATCCCCTCATGTTGAGTCAACATTTTGTCTTACATTACAAGACAGCAAAATTCCAATCACTGTGTTCATGTGGGCAAAAAAAAGTCCCATTCATCTGGCTTGGCTTTTCCTCAGATCTGCTCAGCCAGACATGCTTTCACCACATTATTCACATTTCTAGACAATAAAACCTATTGTTGGCAATGGCAAAGATACGTCATCTTTAGTTTTGATGATACACTACTCCTATTTATGTAGTCATTTTGCCAAATTGATACCCCCCAGATCCTGGAGTGTGTCCTTATTAATTTATTATTATGTGTCAATCTGTTGCCATTGGACTGCATGGGAAATATGTGGCATTTCTCCCCCTTAATGATGTACTAAATAGTTGATTTTGGCTTGTCTGATGTTTCGACAGTGCCTATGATGGATTCATTCTGACTTTTAGGACAGCTAGTTTCACTTGCGACTCCAGAAACGTACAGTGTGTTACCAGAAAGCTCTGAGAACAAAAATAAACACTAGAGTTTTCCTGCAACAGCCAGACTAAAAGAACAGTTTTTAACTATTTACAACTTCAGGACCGTGCAAGAATTATACAACACTGACTTTTACATTAGAGATCAATATGTCTTGCCGAAAAAAAGTCACTCTGAATCATGGGTCAATCTGACATGCTGTCAGCACATTTCCTAACCAACCCAGGCTCATTATGGATATATACCCCTGTATGCATATCTGGAGAGCGCGGAATACATAACAGGAGTTTTTTTTTTTTTTTTTGCTGTTTTTGTTTTCGTAAATTCATCAGAGGTTGGTGTGTATGCTTTTTCAGATCTTCAATTTCTCTCGCGAGTGCCATTTGTGCCTGCTGTGCTCATGTAACTAGAGGTGGCTGTTCACTGACTGACTGACCGATCGATACCTCCACTACCTCTCTTTTTAGATTCATTTCGAGAACACTATTGGTTGGGTTTAGGGAAGGGGGTGATTGGGTCAATTTGTGCTATTGAAAACACAATTGGTTGGGTTTAGGGAAGGGGGTGATCTGGGGCCTATTCCATAAGCCAAGCTTAGAGAAAAAGCAAGGCTTATTTTGGTGAGTCAGGTTTATTAATGGCAGATTTGGTTTCATGAATCAAATTTACGATAGTGCTGGGAAATTAGCCAGGTCGGGGCAGGTTTTTTTTTCCTGTCTATTAAAATTGCATTTAATAATTTCGCCCAACCAGTGTTGCCAGATTGGGCAGTTTCCTGCTAAATTGGGATGTTTTGAACATGATTGTGTGGGTGTGGAATAACAGGCGGGTGTAGAAAATTTTTGCAATGGAAAACCACTACCCCCACTAATAGTGTTTTGATAACACTATTGGTTGGGTTTAGGGAAGTGGGTCATCGGTTCAATCAGGGATTTTGAAAACACTATTGGTTGGGTTTAGGGAAGTGGGTGATCGGGTTAATCAGTGCTTTTGAAAACACTTTTGGTTGGGTTTAGGGAAGTGTGTGATTGGGTCAATTAGTGCTTTTGAAAACACTATTGGTTGGGTTTAGGGAAGTGGGGGATCGGGTCAATCTGTGCTTTTGAAAACACTATTGGTTGGGTTTTAATGAAGTGTGTGATCGGGTCAATCAGTGCTTATGAAAACACTATTGGTTGGGTTTAGGAATTGGGTGATCGAGTCAATCAGTGATTTTGAAAACACTATTGGTTGGGTTTAGGGAAGTGTGTGATTGGGTCAATCAGTGCTTAGGAAAACACTATTGGTTGGGTTAAGGTAATTGGGTGATCGAGTCAATCAGGGCTTTTGAAAACACAATTGGTTGGGTTTAGGGAAGGGGGGAGGGCAGTTGGTCAATCAACAGCTAGCTGGCTTGGTCGGCTGAAGTGTATATTGCGCCCTCTGGTGGATTTATCCGAGAGGAGGGCACGAAAGAGAAATTTGAGATCATCAAAAAGCATACACAAAGGTATCTGGCAGATTTGCAAAAACTGAGAGCAGACGTACCAGTGCTTACGTATTTCGCTGTCCCCAGAACGTAGACCTGAGGATGCACTGTACCTAAAAAGAGCCTGGGTTGGATTTTTGCCTTGATAGCAAAATTAAACACTAGAGTTTTCCTGCAACAGCCAGACCAAAAGAACAGCTCAAAACCACTTAACTTTGGGACTGTGCAAGAATCATACAACGCTGATCCTATATCAAAGATCAATATGTCTTGGCAAAAACAAGCCATACTAAATCAAGGGTCAATCTGACCTGGCTACTACTACAATGCTCATTTTTTATTTCCAATTCACAGAAAAGGCATTAAAGTGGACACAATAAAAGCAACCCTGGTCTTGTTTGAACTCATTATAATCGTCTTGCAGTGTCAAATGCATAAAACCTCCGTCGTCCCGCTGTGCGAATGTGTGTCAGGCTCAGCATGCTAACCTAATGCTAAGTCACGGTGACACATTGTTGCCGAGAATCTCATTTTACGTGTACAAAACTGTGAAGCAAACAGCACGCAATAAAGCTGTTTATAGATGGCAGCGCAAGAACATTCAGGCTTCCCAGCATTGGTCAGCACAAAAGCTAAACATTTTATTTCGTTTAATTAGGTAATGCAAAACATATTTGTGGGCGGTGAGTCAACTGCCTTAGGTGAGCGGTGTGGCTGGCTTTGAACCTTTTTTTTTCTACCTCACAACATGAGTTCATCTATGGAGCTGGAGAAAGAATAGAGATGTTTGGCTTAAATATTAAGTTTGTCCTTGATTGTACACTCAGCAGAAAAAATTAAAGAAGCATTGAGAGCTGCAGATCTAACCCTGGCACAAATCTCTGCTTAAATGTTTACGCTGCAGTTATTCTCTTTGGAAAACTTGCTGAAAGTTCCATTCATTCATTAGATTTCCTTCTGCTTATTTATCAGAGGTCAACACAGCGGAATGAGCCGCCAACTATTCCATATGTTTTATTCAATTTAATTCAATTCAGCTTTATTTGTGTAGCGCTTTTACATAATGTAGATTGTGTCAAAGCAGCTTCACATAAATGGTCATAGTAACTGGATCAGGGTAGTTCAGTTTTTAGTGTTTAAGTTCAGTTCAGTTTAGCTCAGTTCAGTGTGCTTTAAAGTCATTACTGAGAGTCCAAACACTGAAGAGCAAATTCATCGATGCGTAGCTTCACCGCAGCTCTATGCAGCAGATGCCCTTCCAGCTGCAACCCAATACTGGGAAACAAGTCTTAGGTAGTGTATATTAGAATGAAGGCAGATGCTTTGAGGAAATACATATCTGATTAGCTATGAAGTGTGTCTCGTTCGTTTTCTTGTCGGCTTAGTCCCTTTATTAATCCGGGGACGAATGAACCGCCAACTAATCCAGCAAGTTTTTACGCAGCGGATGCCCTTCCAGCCGCAACCCATCTCTGGGAAAAAGTGTGTCTCTGGTAACAGTTTATTTTCTCAGACATCCTGTCCTAAAGTTTCCCATCTTGAAGCATTTCTAAATATCTCCCTTTATTCTATAAATCCTTTAATATCATATCACAACATTCGATACTTTAGCACTACAACAAAGAGTGCATTTTTTTTTTGCCTCAAATTGTACAGAATGTGACACATGATCCAAAAGATTTGAAGTCTCAGTGCCAAAATGAGCCCCTTTCAGCATGTCTCTCATTATGGCCACCATCTGATAATCACAGGATGGAAAATGACTGTTGTCATCACCAGGTTTTCTTATAGGATTTCAAACCAGGCGATACAGTGGCTCAGCGGTCAGCACTGTGGCCTCACAGCAATAAGATCGCTGATTCGAGTCCCAGCTGGGCCAGTTGGCATTTTTGTGTGGAGTTTGCATGTTCTGCCCTTGTTGATGTGGGTTTGCTCCGGGTGCTCCGTTTCCCCCCACAGTCCAAACACAAGCGCTATCTGGGAATTGAAGAAACTACAATGGCTGTATAGTGTGTGAGTGTTTATGCGAATGTGAGAGTGTATGCTGCGTTGCAGCTGGATGGGCATCTGTGTTTAAAACATATGCTGGAATATCAAGAATGGGTGTTGTTAAATAGTTTTAGGGCAACTTTAATGATAAACAATGATCCATTTCTAATGTTGACTACTTTCAGCTGAATTGTGTGTAAAACAGCCAATAAGCTCAGTTGTAAGCCACTGTTTTGGGCCATTGGAGGGTCTAATCTCCAGGTTGGACGTAACCAATCAGAGTCTGTCGATCAGAATGAAACACGTCATGCCATCTGCCAGCAAACGCCTTCACCTCCTTCACTTCTGCTAGACGGATTGCTTGCAATGACTAAACCCGGCCAGTTCAACCTTAGCATTCGGTCTGTCCTGTTTTATTAGATTCCTGTCACCTGAACGCTGACTTACACGCTGTGACTCGGACAGACGTCTATAGGTCAGTGTTAGTGACCTCTGCTTTCTCATCTCCGAGTCTCTCTGGTCCTGAAACCCTCAGATCGTAGTTTAACGAGATTTGACCAGATCAACAAGACAATCAGTGATGTGTTTCAGACTTTCACTGCAGGATGTGAGGACAAACGTTGAACTGCAGATTCCCAGCACTGGAAATTTAGATTTCTACATTGATCAGATATACAGTTGAAGTCAGAATTATTAGCCCCCCTGTTAATTTTTTTTCTGTGTAATGGAGAGCAGCTTTTTTCAACTCATTTCTAATCATAATAGCTTTAATTTTTTTTTTTTAATAACTGATTTATTTTATCTTTGCCATGTGATAGTACATAATATTTGACTAGATATTCTTCAAGACACTTCTATACAGCTTAAAGTGACATTTAAAGGCTTAACTAGGTTATTTAGGTTAATTAGGCAGGTTAGGGTAATTAGGCAAGTTATTGTATAATGATGGTTTGTTCTGTAGATTATCGAAAAAATATATAGCTTAAAGGGGCTAATAATTTGACCTTAAAATGGCTTTTAAAAAATTAAAAACTGCTTATATTCTAGCCGAAATAAAACAAATGAGACTTTCTCCAGAAGAAAAAATATTATCAGACATACTGTGAACATTTCCTTGCTCTGTTCGACATCATTTGGGAAATATTTAAAAAAGAAAAAACAATTCAAAGGGGGGCTAATAATTTTGACATCAACTGTAAGTGTAAAAACTGAACGCTTCACTAGCAAGAAAACAGTTAAACAGAGCATCTGCAGCGAGAGGATAAAGAATAAGCCTCCCCCAATCAGCCTCTTTACTTTTACTCTTTACTCTGGTGGAGTGAGGAAACGGTGGAAACACTCTACTGAACACATCAATTAGCCCGGGCCATGTTTGGCCCACATGCTGCATGCCATTGCCATACGAATGTCTGCTGTGCCAGCTTTATGCCAAATCTGGGCCAGAATTCTTTGCTACCTGGGAATTTTTGCTGTTCATTTAGCATTTAACACTGAATAAAGCACATAATCAACACCTGAGGAGATCATTGTCATAGTAGTTTATACTGTTTTTCAGCCACAATGTCACAGAAATCATTTCTAAAAGCTTTGGTTAGCAATAGATAGGACAAAATCAATAACATGGAAAAGATGTTGTGTGTTAGTCAGGACAAAGTGTTACACTTACAAAGATTTCTGCCTCAAATAATATATTTTTTTTATTGATAATTGTTTTAAGTTACATTAGAGGTCGAACAACTTGAAGCTGTGACCGTTTTTTTGTTGGTATTGTGATGCAGTTCCTGAAGAAATGGAATATTAAATGAGAAAACAGTGGGCGTGGCCTCTTTTTTCCACTGTGAGCTGATTGGTTGTAGTAAAGTAGGCATTGCATTCAGAAAAAAATGGGGAAAAGAGTTTGGGGAGAGTTATTGCAACCTAGCAGACTCCGTGTCACCATTTTTGTTTGTACTGACAACTAAAGGGGTGTGGTGTATGTTAGCCCCGCCCACTACCTCAAAAAGACGTGATCTGAGAATTGAACTGAAAACTGGAAGTGCATTTTCCATATTTTTTTTCTTAATGACATACACAGACGAACCATTCAGCACAAAACTAGCAGTGTGAGCTAACAAAACCACTTTGTTTCGATTTCATGTGTACTTTAACAATAAGGTGATTTCTCACTTACCTGTGTAGATTTCAGCCTCTGATGGGTCCTCCACTCGCTTATGTTGAATGATGTAATCTGACACCTTGTAGCCAATCAGAGGCTCTACATCGATCCATTCCAGCGCCACCATCGTACTGGAGGGTTCCAGGTGTGGAGCCAGTCTTAATCTGGGAAAATAAAGAGAACATTACCATGTGTGCTAATATTCGGCTCCATCCCATGATCCTTTTAGTTTCCTTAACTCCTGTTTGCTGTTGGGTCGTTTTCATTCACTCTAGGCTGATTTTAAGTCTTAATATGTCCACAACTTTCTCTGTTTCAGCAAATGGGATTATTTTTTGCTGACAAATCTTATTTTTAACACATATTTTGGGAAAATGCTTTTCAAAAACTCAACAATACACTCTAGACAAAATGACTACCCTTTTGTTATGTTGGGGGCTGTTTTTGCCCCATTGACTTCCATTATAATCACAGTCATGATATGCAGTTTTATGGAACAACAGACTATCGAAAATGCATGAGTATATGGTGTCAAGGTTTTTCAATCAAAAAAATGTCATTATAATGGAAGTCAATGTGGAAAATACAAGTCTGAGCAGTCTTAAAGGTCTCGCGAAGTGCTTTGAAATGTGCATTTTTACATCCGATGTTTGACGTAATCTCAACTGAATAATGAAGATGAGGCGGGACTTAGAGTAGCTCCTCCCCTTTTAGTTTGGATTTCTCACAGCACTGCCAGTGAGAGCGGTTGAGCTTAAGCACATCAAGTGAAAAGCCAATGAGAAGAAGGGGGCGGGGCATGTCAGACACTAGAGAGCATTTGATTGGTCAGAAGATTTGATGAGAAACTGAAGTATGAAGTAAATCATTTATTAATTTAGGTGGAAGTGACAAAGTGCAAGCTTTTGATGTTTAAATCAGTTATATATATATTTTTAAACACACATTTTGTCACTGTTTCAGAGTAGCACACCAGTCAATTTTGAGTTAACTACACTTATTTCATTTGATAAAGTTGACTGTTGGGATTTACAGTGTATAATGTTAACAAGCTTGATATTTGGATGTTTAATTTTGCATTGGTCAACATTGAACTATGATCAATACAAGCTGTGCAAGTATTATTCATAGTTTTTTAATGTAATAAACATATATTATTGAAAGCTTATTGTAAAGTGTGAGGGATTGGGTCACTCACACAGGTCTCCGCAGTGGGCTGCAATTGGGAAGTCCATCTTTTCCGAGCGCAGTCAGGTCACATCGGCACCAGTTCTCGATGACATCACCCTTCCCCGCGCACCAGTATGAGCTCATGGTGGCACTTTTGAAGGCCTGCAAAATAAATGGCACAGGTGAGAGAAATGCAATTATCTCCACGAGCGGGCGAGTCCTTCGGTCGTAGTCCATGAGTCACCAATAACACACTCCGCCACCTCCGCTCCAAAAGTGGAGGATTTCTGCGAAGTTACGCGGGGCGAGGGCATCTCAGGGCGCTTTGTTCAGACAAGAGCCTGTCAGGATTTAATTGGAAAAGCGTACCAAAAAAGGTCAGCCCACGTGTGAGTGTCTCACGGGCAATAATAAGACAAGCACAGGGCAGAGAAGGAGAACTGAGGGACGGTTCACGCCGAGACAAGAGGTCGTGACTCATTCCAGAGGACATTTCACAGAGGATGAGGCAGTCTAGCTCACTTTCAATGAGAGCGAACGCCATTGAAGATACACAGAGTTGATCTTTTATAGCCAGGTCAATACTGGAAATGAAACCATATATATGTGTGTATAACTCTTAAATTAAGTGTGCATAAGACTGTCATGACGCCTTAATAACCATGACATGGACATTATGCATGCTTATGACAATTGTAATTAAGTGTCTTTAGCTCACTTATATCATTTTAATTGCATATATGTTGTCATGACAGCATAAACTCTCATTCCTGATATGTCATGTCATGGTTATAAAGGTGTCATGGCAGTCTTATGAACACCCCCTTCTTTCTTTCTCCAGGATTGGTCTGGCTTTGAAAGATCACATCTGTGTATCTTCTATGACAATCATGTTTATGCCAGATTTATGACAAGTTATGTTGCCTTGGTAAGGACATAGCTTTTGTCGACTGTCATTAAGGGTCATTAGCTCAGTAAATTTGTTATAAATGCAAAGATGGTCTTATGACAACTTGACATTACGAAGGCAAAATAACTTGTTATAAATCTGGCATAAACATGATTGTCATAGAAGATACACAGATTTGATCTTTTTTGGGTGTGCATAAGCTTGTCATGTCACCTTTATGATCATGGATTTTATGCATGCTTATGACAGTTGTAATTAAGTGTCATTACTTCACTTATGTAATTTTAAATGCATATATGTAGTCATGAGAGCATAAAATCTCATTGATGATATGTCATGGTTATAAAGGTGTCATGACAGTTTTATGAACATCCCCTTCTTTCTTTTTCCAGGATCGGTCTGGCTATAAAAGATTTTGGGTGTACATAAGACTGTCATGACACCTTTATGATCATGACATGAATACAAATGAGGTTATGCATGCTTAAGACAACTGCATAAGTGTCATTAAGTGTCATTAGCTCAGTTATGTCATTTTAAACGCAAAGATGTTATGACAACTTGACATTAAGGCAACATAACTTGTCATAAATCTGGCATAAACATGATTGCCATAGAAGATTTGATCTTTTTTGGGTGTACATAAGCTTGTCATGTCACTTTTATGATCATGGATTTATGCATGCTTTTGACAATTGTAATTAAGTGTCATTAGTTTACTTACAGTACATCATTTCAAACGCATATATGTTGTCATGATAGCATAAAATTGTATTTATGATATGTCATGGTTATAAAGGTGTCATGACAGGCTTATGAGCACCCTCTTCTTTCTTATTCGAGGACTGGCCTGGCTATAAAAGGGCAGTTTTATAGCAGTTTTTAAAGGGCAGTGTATTTGAGTTTACATAAGACTGTCATTACACCTTTATAATTATGACATGAATATGAATGAGATGTTATGCATGCTTATAACAACTGCATAAGTGTCATTAAGTGTCTTTAATGCAAAGATGTTCTTATGATAACTTGACATTACCAAGGCAACATAACATGTCATAAGTCTGACATAAACAAGACTGTCATAGAAGATGCAGAGATTTGATCTTTTATAGCCAGGCCAATCCTGAAAAAAGACAGAAGGGGTAGTTCATAAGACTGTCATGACCCCTTTATAAGCATAACATAAATATGAATAAGATGTTATGCATTATTACAAATGCATATTTGTCGTTAAGTGTCATTAGCTTGGTTATGTCATTTTAAATGCAATGCATGATGTTGTTTTGACAGCTTGACATACCAAGGCAACATAACATGTCATAAATCTGACATAAACATGATTGCCATAGAAGATTATACATTGTCATAGAAAATACACAAATTACATTTTTTTGGTTGTCCATAAGACTTTACAATGACATAAATGAGCTAATGACACTTAACGACAGCTGTCAAAAGCATTGACCTTACCAAGGCAGCATAACTTGTCATAAATCTGGAATAAACATGATTGTCATAGAAGATACACAGATGTGATCTTTTATAGCAGGTCAAGACCGGAAAAAGAAAGACGGCGGTGTTCATAAGACTGTCATGACTCCTTCATAAACATGGCATACGTTTATTTCATGAATGAGATTTTATGCTATCATGACAACATATATGCTTTTAAAATAATATAAGTGAACTAATGACACTTAAAGACAATTGTCATAAAGATGCATATCATGATTATAAAGGTGTCATGACAGTCTTGTAAACCCAAATCAAGTACAGTGTTTTGACCTAGCTATCTAAAAGATCTAATCTGCGAATCTTCTATGACAATCATGTTTATGCCAGATTTATGACAAGTTATGTTGCCTTCTTATTGTCAATGCTGTTGTTAAGTGTTATTAGCTCGGTTATGTCATTTAAAAAATAACAAAGTTTTTGTTAGGAATACTTGACGTTAATTAGGCAACATAACTTGTCATAAATCTGGCATTAACATGAATGCTATGAGGACAGTGTTATCACTTTTTGAATTTGTCATTAAAATTTGTCAAAAAATTGTCAATATGCTGATTATCGTTGTTTTTTAATTACATTTTAATGACAAATTCAATTTGTACCACTGTATTTGTGCTCAATCAATATATTAATGACGCTGTGTTTTTGGATGAACTATCACTTTTTTGTGGTCCACCATTTGAGCAGTTGAGCTATACAGGTCCTGCTTTTCTATAGTATTTGCCTGTTGTGATAACCAGCGGCGTTTTTCTCTGGAGATTACTGGTATTCTCAATGAACTACAACTACCATAACCCTTTGCACTCATTAACCCCTGCAACAGCTGACAACAATCTGGACATTCACACGGACACAGCTTCTGCTAGATATCACTAATCACAAGGACTAAAAAGACACCTCACCTTCACTCACACATGGCTGAGTCTTGTTTCGTATATGAACATTGCGAAGCGTTTTTCCCTGTTTGACTCCTCATGTTTTGATTCTTGCTTGGTTTTTGATCCTTTGCCGCCAAGTCTGACCTCTCGCCTGTAGTTTGACCATGTCTATTGGATTACCCTTGTGCTACTGTTTTGCTCCTGTTTATGACCATTGCATTTACAAAGTGCTCTTAATAAAGTGCACTTGTATCCGCACTTCTGTTGTCAGCATCCACTTCTTTACACCTACTATGGAAGTCAATGGTTACAAGTTTTCACATTCTAATTTCACACTATTAATACAATAGTATTCAGCTTAGCTGACATTTAAAGGCTTAACTAGGCTAATTAGGGTATAGTTAGGGTAATTAGGCAAGTCATTGTATAACAGTGGTCTGTAGACAAATATTGCTTAAGGGGGCTAATAATATTGACCTTAAAATGGTTTTTAAAAAGTTAAAAACTGCTTTTATTCTAGCTGAAATAAAACAAATAAGACTTTCTCTAGGAGAAAAAATAGGAAATACTGTGAAAATTTCCTCAAATTTCAGTCATTTGGCCAATATTTAAAAAAAATTAAAAAAACACAGGTTATCCTGTTCCAGCATTTGAGCCGTTGAGCTCTACAGGTCCTGCTTTTGTTTGTTTTTTTCATCCATGCAGCAGACTGTGATGAGGAATCATCTCCCTGATAGCATCAGCGAGTTTCTGGCTGCCAGACCTCACCCTTTATTTACGCACAGGCAACTCTCTTTAAACGGCCGTGATGAATGAGACGTTATTACAGCGGCGCAGAGACGGAGGGGAAAGACTGCAATCCATTGCGGAATAATGACTTGCATGAGAGATGTCTGGCAGAGAAACAGAAAAAGTCCTGGAAGTCAAAACACTGAATGAATGGAGAGGTGTGAGTGTGTGGCGGGAGGCATGACCCAAATCACAGAAACTGTGTGTGTATCACCATACAGATGTTTTTTTTTTTTCTGGAAACTGTACAAAAATGGATAATACGTCTGTTCAATAACCATGTGATCTATTTTGGGATACTTCACTGATGTATTTATATTTCTTCTATTTTTACTTTAAACTTCATGAGCGAACATACTAAAACGTGTTAAATTAATGTTACAGTAATATATGACAATTCAGTTTCAGTTTGTAAGAATAAAATGGATTATTTTATATAATGTATTAAACTAAGTCTATGATCATTTTCACATTTAGAGTTTTAGTAAGGTTAACAAACATTCACATCTTATGTATCTTTGGTCAATTTTAGTTTCAGGTCAAATTTAGCTTAATAACGACATTTAGCTTAATAACGTACTGATTTGCTGCTTATTAATTGTTACTAATAGAAGTTGGTTGTATATAATGGGTATGATTAGACATGCAGAATGATATCATACTTTATAAGTACTAATAAATAGGAAAAAGATTATTAATAAACTGGCAATAATCCAGTAGTAAATAGTGGAATTGATATTTAAGCTAAAGTGTGACCAAATGGACGGACCGACCGACGGACAGACAGACATACATACAGACAGACATAGATAGATAGAGGGAAGGGTGGATGGATGGATGGATGGACGGAACGATGGATGGATGGATGGATGGATGGATGGACAGATAGATAGATGAATGGATAGATGAATAAATAGACAATGATGAATGGATGGAAGGATGGATGGATGGATGGATGGAACAATGGATGGATGGATGGATGAATAGATAGATGGATAAATAGACCAGACGATGTATGAATGGATGGATTGATGAATGGATAAACAGAACAATTTATGGATGAATAAATGGATGGATGGATAGAGGGAATGACAAATGGATGGATATACAGAACAATGTATGGATGGATGGATGGACAGATAGACTGAACAATGGATGGATGGATTAATGGTTGTTAAATGGATGGATGGATGGATGGATGGATGGATGAATGGATGGATGGATGGACAGAATGATGGATGGATGGATAGAAAGATGATGGAGAGATTTTATGGATGGATAGACTGAACGATGGATGGATGGATATATAGATGAAATGATGAATAGATGGAGAATAGAATGAACAATGGATTAATGGTTATATGGATGGATGGATGGATGGATGGATGGATGGATGGACTGAATGATGGATGGATGGATGGATGGATGGATGGATGGATGGATGGATAGAATGATGATGGAACGATGGATGAATGGATAGACTGAACGATGGATGGATGGATGGATGATAGACTGAACAATGGATGAATGGTTATATGGAATAATGGATAGATGGATGGATGGAGGGATGGATGGATGGATAGATGGAAGAATGGATGGACAGAAAGGATGGATGGATGGATGGATGAATGGAACGATGATGGATGGATGGATGGATGGATAGACGAAACGATGGATGGATAGATGGATGAATGGATTGATGAATAGATTAATTGACGGATATATGGATAGATAGATGGATGGATGGATGGATGGATGGATGGATGGATGGATGGATGGATAGACGAAGCAATGGATGGATGGATGGATGGATGCATAGACAAAATGATGGATGGATGGATGGATGGATGGATGTGTGGATAGATGGAACAATGGATGGATGAATGGATGGAACAATGAATGGACAGAATGATGGATGGATGGATGGATGGATGGATGGATGGATGGATGGATGGATGGATGGATGGATGGATAAAATGACAGATGGATAGACAGACACAGACACAGACAGATTAATGAAAACATGAAGAAATTAAGTTACCTTATTGGTTTTTACAAATTAAAGTGGATTGAACATGAGACAGCTAAGTTATCCTAAAATGCTCAAGAATGGTGGTGCTGCAACTCATTTTTAAAAACTAGCTTGAACAAACTAGAGATAGATAGATAGATAGATAGATAGATAGATAGATAGATAGATAGATAGATAGATAGATAGATAGATGATCAGCGATGGCTATTGCATGTAACAACACTAACAAATGACCCCCTATTGTAGAGGATTACCTAAATAAACTAAGCGCTGTCTTATTGTAATGACGCTGGAAGTAACCCTCGTATACGGGAAGGACGTTTGATAGAAAACAGTGCCCAAATGACAAAGCTTTCCCACAGGCATGGCCAGTTAAGCAATGTCAAACAAGACTTTGACAAAGCCACAGAAGTGCAGCCTATAAAGCTGATTAAAACAGTATTTGGAAAGAGCCACACTATGGGGAGCACATTGGCAACGAAACCAAGAATCCACATAAGGTAGCTGTCCTTCAAGTCGACTCATGCATTTCCAGTCAATGCTATGAAAGTGCCGCTCCAAAGCATGAAAACTGAAGCTTTAACAAATATGCCCATTAGAGTGGCATTCGGCGATTGCGAAAAGGGTTAAAAAAAAAAAAAAAAAAAGTGTCCGCAAATGGGAAACAGATGATCGGAAAGGCGCAACATGAAATATCAATGCTGATGAGAGCACGGACAAACAGAGAGCCGCAAACGTGCACACACATTTACCACCAGCCGTTTCCTAGAAAAAAGCACGCTTGACTGCTCAACTGCACATGTGAAAAATAGACAAACCGATTACGGCTCTGTTTATGTATGCAGAGTAACCTAAGCCGGTTTCGACTGGGTAAACAGCGAGGGTAATTAGGGACGTGTGTTTGTGTGTGTGTAATGAAGGGGGATCTATGGTCAGATGGAGAGAGGGTGAAACACGGGGAACCCTAAAGTTATACAGCGAAGGTGTTTTGCTATGGGGTACAAAGAAGTGCACTGTAAAAATCTGACTCACAAGGGCTCTGTGTTTATTTACGATTGTGAATTGCATTATGGGATGTTGATATCTGCTCCGTCGACTTTTAATGTTGAAAATTCAACTCCACAGTTTAACAAAGTGACTTTTATAGACGTTTTAAGTAGTTTGAAATAATATATTTGTATAAGAAATCATATATAGAGAGAGATACGTGTGTAAAATAACAGAAAATGCACTGGCGGTTTATTACGAGGTTTCTGTAGCGTAATATCAACCCAATCTCATTCTGAAATCGTAGCCTTGTGAACGTTTCTGGAGACCACGATTTACGTTGCTGGAGGTACGTATGGCTGCATTTCGTTTTTTCAAGCGAACGCTATGGGGCTGTGATGCTGCTCCTCTTTGCGCTTGCGGGCTGATGGCTCACCTCCGTGTGGAAGACTTTCCTGCCACAACCAGTTTGTCCGGTTAGCTTGTCGTGTTACGTCGGCCCGGAGGGGAGCCGGCCAAGGCGACGACCAGGTTCGAGTCCGTGGAAGAGATTCCAGAAATCGGTTAAGACAAAAAATAGAATCCAAAAAATAAAGCGAACGAGTGGTGAGAATGCAGTGAAATCCGAAAATGCGGTCAAAATCAGATAAGGGCTTTTCTTTTTCTGGACTTTTTTTTAAAATTGTTGCTTGGGTTTAGGGAAAAAGGAGGAGGAGTGTGGGCCGGCCGATTGGCCTGCCGCCCAGTCAATCGTTCAGTCATTCGTTCAGTCAGTCAGTCGGTCGCTCGGCAGCGGTCTCTGGCGGCTTTTTACACGAGAACAGCGCGGGTGTGATTTGCTTTGCGAAGACAAAAACTGCACAAATACGTACATCCCAAGCCGTGTTTCGCAGTCTCCAGAAACGTCCGCGGGGCTACGTTTCAAGAATGAGCCTGGGTTGCGTAATATACAACACCAACCCAAACAATATAGCACTGCAAACTATTGAAAACAACCCAGGCTCATTCTGAAAACGTAGTCCCGTGGACGTTTCTAGAGTCCTGGGAGGTACGTATTTGTGCAGTTTTTGTTTACGGGAATCCACGAGAGGCCGCTGTGTGCGCTTTTTATATCTCAAATTTATCTCGCGAGTGCCGTTAGTGCCAGATGTTCTTGCATAAACCCACCAGAGGCCGCTGTCGACCGACCGTCTGTCTGATTGACTGAATGACTAAATGACCAACTGGCTGCCCGACCAATCAACTGAACCCCCCCCCCCCCCTCCTTCCCTAAACGCAACCAACTGTATCGATTGACCCGACCACCCACTTCCCTAAACCCAACCGACAATTTAGAAAAGCCGTCCAGAAAATCTGATTTTTACCACGTTTTTGTATTTTACCACATTCTCACCCTGTTATTATTTTTTTGGATTCTGTTTTTGTCTTACCTGATTTCTGAAACAGTTCTTCCTCTGATTCGAACCCCAACATCGTCATTGTGGTCAACTCCTCTCTACGTCTCAAATCCGCTGACGTACACGACAAGCTAACTGGACTAACTGGTTGTTTTGGGAAAGCCCTCCACACAGAAGTAAGCGGCCAGCTGTCTATAAGAAGCAAGCAAAATTCGAACACAAGATTTTCGAAGAAGACTTCTGATAAACAAAATGCAGGATATGAGTAAACGAATCCAATTGCAAGAGCAGAAACAAACACAGACTTAATTTAGTTATGAATGACATCACAGCAATTCTTCGATCTCTCTTGGACAAACACCTCGGCCATTAAGAAACAAGCAGAATTCGAACACAAGGTTTTCGAGGAAGACTTCGGATAAATAAAATGCAAGATGCACGTAATCAAAACTAATTGCAAGGCAGAAACTGTGACAAATGTTGTTTTGCTCTCAGAAACCGCCACAAAATCTATTAACTCTTCTAGAGAGCTTAGAGAAAGGTTATAAAGTAATTTAGCAATTTCTCTTGAACAAACCTCTGGGTCATTAAGGAGCAAGCAGAATTCAACTGCAAGATTTTCGAAAAAGACTTCTGATGAACAAAATGCAGGATGTGGTAAACAAATCAAATTGCAAAAGCAGAAACAAACACAGACTTAATTTAGTTATGAATGACATCACAGCAATTCTTCGATCTCTCTTGGACAAACGCCTCGGTCATTAAGAAACAAGCAGAATTCGAACACAAGGTTTTCGAGGAAAACTTCTGATAAATAAAATGCAGGATGTGTGTAAACAAATCCAATTGCAAGGGCAGAAACTGTGACGAATCTTGTTTTGCCTTCAGCAACCGCCACAAAATCTATCAACTCTTCTAGAGAGCTCAGAGAAAGGTTATAAAGTAGTTCAGCAATTTCTCTTGAACAAACCTCTGGGTCATTAAGGAGCAAGCAGAACTCGAACGCAAGGTTTTCGAAGAAGACTTCTGATAAACAAAATGCAGGATATGAGTAAACAAATCCAATTGCAAGAGCAGAAACAAACACAGACTTAATTTAGTTATAAATGAAATCACACCAATTCTTCGATCTCTCTTGGACAAACACCTTGGTCATTAAGGAGCAAGCAGAATTCGAAGGCAAGGTTTTCGAGGAAGGCTTCTCATAAATAAAATGCAGGATGTGTGTAAACAAATCCAATTGCACTAACAGAAACTGTTTGTGACAAATGTTGTATGTCTTCGGAAACCGCTGCAAAATTTCTTAGCTCTTCGATAGAGCTAAGAGAAAGGCTATAAAGTAATTCTGCAATTTCTCTTGAACAAACCTCTAGGTCATTGAGGAGCAAGCAGAATTCGAACGCAAGGTTTTCGAGGAAGACTTCTGATCAATAAAATGCAGGATGCGTGTAAACAAATCCAATTGCACGCGCAGAAACTGTTTGCAACAAATGTTGTTTGTCTTCTCAAACCTGCACAAAACCTCTTAGCTCTTTTAGCCATTCTCAATGACAAGACGCGGGGGCAATCATGACGTCTAAATGCTATTATCTGCTGTAACTCATCTGAGCTCACCCTATTACTGTCCCCAATCAGCGTCTGATATGTGCAAACATTAGCCAGCTGGCCAGAGGAATTGATTCATCCGATGACCCAAAACCTCAGCAAAACAGGTCATTCCCATCATTCGGCCTAATGCGCAGAAGGAAATGTCCTTGTTTCTAGGAACACCTATAACCATCTTCCAGGAAGGCAGCTATGACTTCGATTGAATCCGAGGGTTCAAAAGGGGACACGAAGAATGCAAATAAAAGTGCACATCATTGAAAAGCAGCAAAACCAACTCATTGGGGGGTGCCTATAAGCTGATTTGATTTGCTTTCTCTATCTACTTACAAAAATCCATGAGTATAGCATTCCCTGGAAAATTGATTTCGGTCAGCAACTTGCCTATAGGGTTTAACACCAAGTCTGTCATTTTCTTCTTCTGCGAATGGAGATGATCGGATTGCTTGCAGACCTTTAAAAGTTTCCCTAGCCGTGCAGTTTTATTCCAATGTACTCAATTACAGCCAAGGCTATCTTCGACACGCACAAAACATAACACTCCACCTGTTGAGTGGCTGTTTTTTTTTTTTCGAGGAACTGCTTTCAGGAAGTTCTGCAGGGAAAGTAAGCAGGAATTTAAAGTCAGAAAGTTGGAGGGCAAATAAAAGATGCTTGGCAGTGTGAGTTAGCATGACGTCAGACAGTTTGGGAAGAAAACACTCTTGTTTTTTATGCATTGATTTACACGTCTCCAATAACGCGGATTGAAGGTTAAGCACGACCGTTATTTATATCTCAGGTTCTAACCGTCTGCTGCACCTAATGTTTTTTATTCATTCATTCATTCATTCACAGGGCGGGGCAAGCTGAACTGGCGCTCTAGGCAGAGGACGATCACGCCGCCCTCAACCCCAATGAGAAAACGAAAGTGACCGGTTATGAAAATGAAGTGAGGTGTCACGGACCTCTTTTCCGGTGCACTATGCGCGGATATAACTGAGGACCCGCGGGTGCTGAGGGAGGGAGAGAGGGAAGGAGGTGTCGTGGACACTGAGCTCTTTATTCTGCTGCCCTATGCGCGGATATAACTGAGGATGCGCGGGTGACGCGGACCTCAAATCTGCCGCCCTATACACGGATATAATTGAGGACATGCGGGTGCTGATGGAGGTGTCGCAGACATAACTGAGGACGCGGGTGGTAAGGGAGGTGTCACGGACCTCTTTTCCGGTGCACTATGCGCGGATATAACTGAGGACGCGCGGGTGCTGAGGGAGGGAGAGAGGGAAGAAGGTGTCGTGGACACTGAGCTCTTTATTCTGCCGCCCTATGCGCGGATATAACTGAGGACGCGCGGGTGCTGAGGGAGGGAGAGAGGGAAGGAGGTGTCGTGGACACTGAGCTCTTTATTCTGCAGCCCTATGCGCGGATATAACTGAGGACGCGCAGGTGCTGAGGGAGGGAGACAGGGAGGGAGGTGTCGTGGACACTGAGCTCTTTATTCTGCCGCCCTATGCGCGGATATAACTGAGGACGCGCGGGTGTCGCGGACCTCAATTCTGCCGCCCTATACATGGATATAACTGAGGACACACAGGTGCTGATGGAGGTGTCGCGGACATAACTAAGGACGCGGGTGGTAAGGGAGGTGTCGTGGACGCCGCCCTCTCTATACTGCCGCCCTAGGCAGCCGCCTAGGTCGCATCTATGGACGCGCCGGCCCTGTTCATTCATTTTCTTGTCGGCTTAGTTCCTTTATTATTCCGGGGTCGCAACAGCGGAATGAACCGCCAACTTATCCAGCAAGTTTTTACACAGCGGATGCCCTTCCAGCCGCAACCCATCTCTGGGAAACATCCAAACACTCATTCACACACTGCGGCCAATTTAGCCTACCCAATTCACCTGTACCGCATGTATTTGGACTGTGGGGGAAAACGGAGCACCCGGAGGAAACCCACGCGAACGCAGGGAGAACATGCAAACTTCACACAGAAACACCAACTGAGCCGAGGCTCAAACCAGCGACCCAGCGAACTTCTTGCCGTGAGGTGACAGCACTACCTACCGCACCACTGCTTCACCCTTAATGTTTTTTACAGAGCTCCTAATAATTAAAGCATTGTTAATTTCATCAAGAAAAAAAACACCCTTGATACAAACTTAAACCAGTAACCTGTAAAGTTTTGGATCATTTCCAAAGATAATCCAAATATAACTTTCATTCATTCATTTTCATATGGCTTAGTCTCTGTTTTAGCAGAATAAATTGCCAACTACTCCAGCATATGTTTTAGGCAGCAGATTCCCTTCCAGCTGAAACCCAGTATTGGGAAACACCCATACACTCGCACATTCTCACACACACACACACTCATACACTAGGGCCAGTTTATTCAGTTCACCTATAGTGTATGTGTTTAACTGTGGGGGAAACCGGAGAACTCCACTCAGAAACACCAACTGACCCAGTCAAACGAATGACCATCTTGAGTCCCCCCCCCCCTCCCAAATATACCATTTCTGATTAAA
>NC_141025.1:77965000-77970000 GCF_052040795.2 Danio rerio
CCATCAGGTCCGCGTCGGGCCAGTAAGCAGGACATTTGGTTAGTGAGTGAGTCACTTTCTGGTCTCTTGACGCTGCAGAACAGACACTAGTTTAATGGCATCTTGCCTTCGGAGACGTCAGCGGGATGATGCAGAGAAAGAAAGCCCCGGCAAATCTGCTCCAAAACTAAATTTAATATCCTCATTACGTCTGTGACTCAGCGGCGGCTAATGCCATCTCCTTATTTCAGGCCTGATGAGATGATATCACAGCTCGGCCAAGAAATGATAGTTAACATTTCTGCAATTACGATATTGATATTTATAATATTTCACGTTCCCTCTTTCTCTGTCTTCTCAGTTGTCCTTTCCAGGCCGTATTTAAAGTCACTCCTGCCCTCTACTGGTGCGTCTGGAGTGTGTTTATCCACTGACTCCACTGCCAACATTCGGCAGGAAAACAATATCTGTGGAATTCGCAGTTTATACCTTCCACATGTAAGCTGGACGGTAACCATTTGATATGTAATTCAGCTGTAATTCTTAGCCATTCAGAGACCAGATGGCAGGTTGACACGGGGTCATGTACACAAGCTATTTTTTGCCCATATAATGCTGGGTTTATGTGTATGTTCAAGAAATTAAACATTTAATCAGGTTTAGTCACGGAAGTTATTATTATATTTGTGTTTAATTTGTGTTTCTTTTTTAATGATTATGTGCAATTCTCTGAACAGATTACTTTCAGTTCTTTCTAAACAAATAAAAAAGTAGAGATGGATAAATTAAAATAAATAAATGAATAATATGGATAATTAAATAAATAAACAAATAGTGATGGATAAATACAAATAATAATAGTGATGAATAAACACTAAAATAATTTAAAAATGGTCTTGATACATAAAAATCAAATACTAGTGATAACAAACAAAAGTTACACAAAACTAAAATAGTAAATAAATAATAGTGATAAATAAATAATAGTGATAAATAAAAAAATAAAAAATAAATAAATAAATAATAGTGATATATAAATAAATAAATAAATAAATAATAGTAATAAATAAATAAATAAATAATAGTGATAAATAAATAAATAAATAAATAAATAAATAAATAAATAAATAAATAAATAAATAAATAATAGTGATATCTAAATAATAGTGATAAATAAATAATAGTGATAAATAAATAAATGAATAAATAATAGTATTAAATAATAGTGAAATAAAGATAAATAAATAAATAAATAAATAAATAAATAAATAAATAAATAAATAAATAATAGTGATATCTAAATAATAGTGATAAATAAATAATAGTGATAAATAAATAAATAAATAAATAAATAAATAAATAAATAAATAAATAAATAAATAAATAAATAAATAATAGTGATATCTAAATAATAGTGATAAATAAATAAATGAATAAATAATAGTATTAAATAATAGTGAAATAAAGATAAATAAATAAATAGTGCAAGATAAAAAAAAAACATACATACTAGTGATAAATAAATCAATCAATAAATAAATAAATAAATAATGGATAATAATGGGGTGATGGATAAATAAAACAATAAATAATAGTGGTCATGTACATAATCTATTTTTTGTCCATATAATGCCAGGTTTTTGTGTATGTTCAAGAAATTAAACATTTAATCAGGTTCAGTTGCTGCAGTTATTATTATTATTTATTATTTATACTTTCGTCCGTGATAATACCCCCACCGCCCTGGTTCTCGCTGTCGTATGTGCAATCAAAACCCCTTCTCTTGTTTTCACTTTCAGTTTGAGAGCGGCATGATCATCTTTTTCACGCACGGCCTTCACACCTGGCAAGACTGGTCTCCACAAGAACGCAAGTCTGTTCTTTGGCTGCGTCCGAAACCGCATACTTCAATACTCTATAGTACGCTAAAATCGGTATGCGAACCGAGTAGTATGTCCGAATTCATAGAATTCGAAACTCAGTACGCGAGAAGTACCCAGATGACTTACTACTTCCGGCGAGATTCTGGAGTGCGCATCCGATGCACGCAGTGCTATCCCATAATGCCCCGCTAGAGAATTCATGAATAGAAGTAAAGCAACGCAACTGACGCAGGTAGGTCACGTGACCATGACAAAATGGCGGATCAGTAGTACGTTCTATTTCCATTCATTGTTTTCACGTTCATACTGTATAGAACGTACTTTTCTAACGGCCGAGTAGTACGTTTAAATTCAAATGCAGTACCTACTGAGTAGTAGGCTCTTTCGGACGCAGCCTTTGTGTTCTGTGAAACAGCCTTTGTCAGTGATCGTCATCTTCGCGTCATGATCAGTCCCATGATCAACCGCACCACCGCTAGTGTGTGGAGGGAAAGCGCGTGCACATTTTAACAGAACTGTAAGTACATATTTGGAGATGTATCGTATCTACATCGATGTGATCCAACAAAAGATCCGAACCCACCTCGATTCGTTTATTCAAATATTTCGTTAAAGAATCAATAGTTTTAAACATGCTGCACTTTTAGATTTAACCCTTTTAAAAATCCAAACCGTCCCATTCACACGGGGCTTCAGCGTCAACGCTTGACTGAAGGCGTGTCTGAAGTTGGGGCTAACGCGATCATCATAGCAGCGTCAGCCAATGAAATTCAGTCAGCAATGGGCCACTGTCTAGCTGGTGTATTTGCATACAGCGATCTGATTGGCTGACAGTGGTGTAGCAGACAGGCCCACATCGTCGCGATTTTCAATAATCGAAAATCCGGCAACTAATCAAACTCTTGGGAACAACGATTTCAACTCTCCTCGACGCCCACACAGGAGAAGATGCGCCGCGGTGTTCCTCGCCGCCGGTTCGCGTTAAAAATGAATGACTTCTGGCTACTTTGACGCTCTCGCCGATTTCGGTTTGTGATCGGTCCTCAGTTTTTGAAGGCTTCGCTCCACCACGCCCCCTTTCCCGCTCCTCAGTTTGTGATCGCTCCTCAGTTTGTGAAGGCTTCCCCGTGTTGTCGCTCCACCCCGCCTCCTTTCCCCGCTCCTCAATTTGTGATCGCTTCCCCGCGTTGAAATCCCCCCCAACTGGGGGCCCCGTCAGTGATCCCTGCAGAGGGACCTCCACATTTTGCGCTATACCACTGTTGGCTGACGCTTCTGTCGGCAATTGAAAAGTTGAGCTAGTCCCAACTTCTGAAGCGAGCAACGCCTCTGAAGCGGCGCCGACGGATCCACAATGCAGTTCGGCAATGCTTGACGTCACCCATTCAAATTGAATGGGAAGCGTTGACGCTGACGCCCCGTGTGATATGGGCTCTTTAAGTAAATCTGCATTTGGATCTGTGCCTCCGGTCGTCATTACAGTATGTGACAAATACATTTGAATGTGGTTTACCTCTTTGGTGCTGTTATCCTGCACCAGGCTGTAGAGCGGCACGACGCGGCTGACCTCCAGCAGGACCGGTGTGGGACTGGACGTCTCTCGGGCTGCCTGTCTGCAGAGGTGACATGCGGCCGGGCAGCTGCCCTTCTCCTGGCAGCGGATCTCCACTCCGGCCACCAGATCATCTGACAGGAGCTGCGTCTTCAGGAGACTGGACAGGTAACTGATGAACGGCACGGCCTTCAGGTCCCGCCGGCCGCCCTGCTCTGTCACTTCTGAGAGACACAGACACACACACACACACACACACACACATATATTAGACCTCCTGCTACACTGGAGTTAGTTTACACCGTTCCCCAACTTCTTTCTATCTTTTTAATTTGACAAAAATGTGTGTGTCTGTGTGTGTGCGCGCGATTGTTTTATTGTGTGTGGGGGGGGAGGATGTCTGTATGTGTGTGTGTGTGAGTGCGCTTGTTTTATTGTGTGTGTGGGGGGGAAGATGTCTTTATGTGTGTGTTTGTGTGTGTGTGTCTGTGTGTCTCTGTGTTTGTCTGCCTCTGTGTTTGCGGGTGTGTGTCTGTAGGTATTTATGTGTGTGTGTGTGTGTGTGCGCGTGTGTGTCAGTGTTTCTGTGTGTGTGTATTCGTGTGTGTGTGCGTGTCTGTGTTTCTGTCTGTGTATCTGTGTGTGTGTGTCTGTATGTGTTTATGTGTGTGTTTGTCTGTTTTTGTGTGTGCGCGTGTGTGTCTGTGTTTGTCTGTGTGTGCGTGTGTATTTGTCTGTTGGTGTGTGTGTTTCTGTATGTGTTTATGCGTGTGTGTCTGTGTTTATGAGTGTGTGCGCGTGTCTGTGTTTATGTGTGTGTGTGCGTGTTTGTCTGTATGTCTTTGTGTTTGTTTGTCAGCGTGTTTGTCTGTGTGTGTGTGATGTGTGGGTGTGTTTCTGTATGTCTTTATGTGTGTGTGTCCATGTTTATGTGTATGCGCATGTGTCAGTTTTTATGTGTGCGCATGTGTCAGTTTTTATGTGTGTGCGCGTGTGTCTGTGTGTGTATGTGTGTTTCTGTATGTGTGTGTTTGTCTGTGTTTATGTGTGTGCGCGTGTGTGTCTGCGTGTGTTTGTCTGTGTGTGCATGTGTGTGTGCGTGTATATTTGTATGTGTGTATTTGTGTCTGTGTTTGTGTGCTTGTGTCTGCGTGTGTATATGCACGTGTGTGCGTCTTTGTGTGTCTGTTTTTCTGTGTGTATGTCTGTGTTTATGTGTGTCTCTGTGTGTGTGTTTTTTGTGTGTCAGTGTGTGTATCTGAATGTCTATGTGTGTGTTTGTGTGTCAGTGTGTGTATCTCTGTGTGTATATGAATGTGTGTCTGTGCACGTGTGTGTGTGCGCGTGTCAGTGTGTCTCTGTGTGTGTTTCTGTATGTATGTCTTTGTGTATATATGCGTGTGGGTGTGTTTGTCTGTGTGTGTGTGTATGTGTGTGTGTGTATAAGGATATATTTGTGTGTATGTGTGCGCGTGTGTGTGTGTGTGATGGCTACACAGATGTGCCAGCCTCATCAATGCCGTGTGTGTTCAGCTCTGATGGCGTGGGTCACTATTGAACCTGAGCACAGATCTCGATGTGATTGT
>NC_141025.1:77975000-78010000 GCF_052040795.2 Danio rerio
TTATTAGCAGACTGCACTCTGGGCTAGTTTTTAACAGCAGACCGCGCTCTAGGCTAGTTCTTAACAGCAGATGATGCTCTATGCTAGTTTTTATCAGCAAAGGGTATTCTAGGCTAGTTTTTAACAGCAGACAGTGGTCTAGACTAGTTTTTAACAGCAGAGAGTGTGCTCTAGGCTAGTTTATAACAGCAGACGGCACTCTAGGCTAGTTCTTAACAGTAAATGGCGCTCTATGCAAGTTTTTAACAGCAGAGGACACTCTAGACTAGCTTTTAACAGCAGACAGTGCTCTAGGCTAGTTTTTTAACAGCAGAGGGTGCTCTAGGCTAGTTTTTTAACAGCAGAGGGTGCTGTAGGCTAGTTTTTAACAGCAGATGGTAGTCTAGGCTATTTTTAACAGCAGACAGTACTCTAGGCTAGTTTTTTAACAGCAGAGGGTGCTGTAGGCTAGTTCATAATGGCAGATGGTGGTCTAGGCTAGTTTTTAACAGCAGACACACACAAGGAATAGTGCTTGTACATTCGCCTGAGTCATGTAACTTAAACTTTTCATAACTATATTAACGATTATTTTTGGTTCGAGATGTATTTGTTGGGAAATAAATGCAAAGCAGAGTACGACTGTTTGTATAGCATACAGCGCCATCTGCTGTTAAAAAAAAACTAAACTCAAAATTGGTTCAAGAAAGAATCAATGCAATGCAATTTCTTAGAAACAATTTTTCACCAGAGCTCTAAGTAAATATGCCCATTTACTTAAAATCAGCTTTGCAACAGGCCATATTTGATACTATATTTTACTCAGTGACTAGTGTGAGAGTTCTTTATTATAGCTGAGCTTAATACACATCAAACATATAAACATAATTTTTTTCCTCCTCTATAGACGCCTTTGGAACTGGAAGGCATCATGGCAACGCCAACGTCTCTAGATCCAGAATTGGTTCGCGAGGTGCTGGAATGCCCCATCTGCCTAGAGACCTACAACCAGGATCAGCTTCGACCCAAACTTCTGCAGTGTGGTCACTCAGTGTGTCGCCAGTGCCTTGAGAAACTCCTCGCCAGCACGATAAACGGCGTGCGCTGCCCATTCTGCAGCAAGGTGTCCCGCATGAGCAGTATTTCGCAGCTGGCCGACAATCTCACCGTGCTGAAGATCATTGACTGTGCAAGTGCATGTAGCTCCAACATGGGTCTCATGTGCAAATCTTGTAAGAACCGCCTTCCCCGCCAGTACTGTTGTGATTGCAGCATTGTGTTGTGTGATATTTGTAAAAACGAGGGTCACCAGCGGCAGGGTCACGTCGTACAAGCCATTCGCATGGCTGCAGAACTGCGCCGGAAGGATATCGGAGCAAAGCTTTCAGACTTGCGGGAGGCAATGGGAAACATTCAGAAGAAGAAGGCAGCTATTGATAATGTGACCAAATCGCTCCGAATGAAGTATAAGGCTGTACAGCAGGAGTACGCCAAGGCTGAGTTGCGGCTTCAGGAGGAACTTGGCCGCTCACGCCGTGCCTTCGCCGCCTCCTTAGCCGAAATAGAGAAACTCAACGCACAGATTCTGGAGGAGCAAACATACCTGCTTAATATTGCAGAAGTGCAGGTTGTATCAAGGTGCGACTATCTTACCATGAGAATCAAGCAGACGGATATTGCTCTGCTGGAAGAGGGAAGCAATAACGATGAAGAAGAAGATCTGGACTTGAAAACCAATCTGCCTGTTGTTCTGAAACTGCAGGATCCCGAACTTGTTAAAATTGAGAACTCAAAGTCACTGGAGGTAGGGCAGCTGACTACAAAACCCTGCAATGTCAATGTTGAAGAAGAAGAGGATGGACTTGATTTTCCCACTGCCACTTCCGCTCCTTTAGACATTTATCGAGATATTGACATGGTGCCGGCAGTTGAAGAGGCTGTTTGTGCTTCTCCTGGAAGCTTCAAGTCTAAATCCGTTGATGGAGGAGGACCTTCTCCAGGAGCCTCCGGTGGGCAACTTTGTCAGTTCGTAAAAAAGATGGGTTGCAAGGGCAATCTTCCAGGAATGTTCAACTTGCCAGTTAGCATTTGCGTCACGCTGCAAGGTGAGGTTCTCGTAGCGGATCGAGGAAACTACCGCATCCAGATCTTTAACCGCAAGGGCTTCCAAAGGGAAATACGGCGCAATCCGAGTAGCATCGACAACTTTGTTTTGAGCTTCCTTGGTGCAGACCTTCCCAACCTCATCCCTCTCTCCATTGCAATCACAGCTCAGGGCCTCATCGGCGTCACCGATAACTATGACAACTCTGTGAAAGTTTACACCACCGATGGCCACTGCATTGCCTGTCACAAGAACCAGCTAATTAAGCCATGGGGAATCGCGGCCATGCCTTCAGGGCAGTTTGTGGTGTCAGATGTAGAGGGAGGAAAGTTATGGTGCCTGGCTGTAGATCGTAATGTAGGGGTTGTGAACTACAACCGACTGTGCTCTGCCGTGAGGCCCAAATTCGTAACTTGCGACTCCTCAGGTACAGTCTACTTCACGCAAGGCTTGGGTCTGAATATCGAGAATAGGCACAACGAACATCACCTCGAGGGTGGCTTCTCTATTGGCTCGGTAGGAATGGACGGGCAGCTGGGAAAGCAGCTCAGCCACTTCTTTTCAGAGACCGAGGACTTTCGTTGCATCACCGGCATGTGCGTGGACTCGAATGGGGACTTGATCGTGACAGACAGTGGCCGTAAGGAGATCCTGCAATTCCCTAAAGAAGGAGGCTACAATATTCTCATTCAAGAGGGCCTTACATGCCCTGTAGGGGTAGCTGTTACCCAGAAGGGACAATTGCTTGTCCTAGATTGCTGGGACCACTGTGTGAAGGTCTACACATACTTGCAAAGGAGACGCTCCTCCACGTGTTAAGACTCCTGTGTGGACAATTTATAAGACTAGTCACTTTAAATCAATGGCTTCATTACTGATGCTTCTCGATGATTCCTGACCTGTGGCATATAGTGGCCGGGATCAGGCAGCTTGAGACGTAACCATTCACCACTGCCATGAAACAAATGGAGGATGGCTTATGGGTATTACTGCTTTGAGCAAATGGAGTTTGAATTATAGCACAACCGATGGCAATAACCGAGAATATTGTTCTTCATGCATGCATGTCAGTTCTCATTTGTTATTTATGGGTTTTCCGTGCTGCTATACAGGCATTATAGTGTTTTGAGAAAGTGTTTTGGTTTATAAATGCTACATAGATGGTATTAAAGGAGTAATCTTGGAACAGAACTTGTGGCATAGTGTTGATTACTACTGGGGGGACTCACAAATGGACAATTTATGAAAATTAGACCATAGGAAGTGTCGTGCTTATGACATGCTGCTTATTTGTTTCTTAGTATAATGTTCTTTATTAAGAGTAGGTATAGAGTTTACATGATCATGGTAATGAAGTTAAGACTTAAAGGGTCACGAAACACCAAAACACATGTGTTTGAGCTGTTGACAGTCGTATATGTGTCCCACACTGCTAAAAACACTATTAGTACACCTATATTTCACTAAAAAAAAAAAAGTAAATTGGTTGTTTTTGCGTTATTTCAAGCAAATTCGTACTTCCGGTTTGAAACGAATTTTTGAAGCTGCGTCACGGTCATGACATAATAGCGTGTATTCCAGTGTGCAGACTGGACGTCTGTGCCAGAGTGAGCCTTATTACGTCTTACAGTGTGATGCATTAATGCATGAGTAAGGCTTAGTTCAAACCAATCAGCGCGCTCTATTGCGCAACTTCATTAATATTCATTACTGTCACAGTGTTTAGACGACAGAGACGCCACGTTGTGTTGGCAAAACAAGCGTGGTGTTGCTTTTATAGTTTGCTGCAGTTAAGTTTCGTTCTCATTTTCTCTCTTTGAGAGCTCAGCAGGAGTCTTGTGGATTAACAGTGTACGCGACGCTCGACAACAATAACTTACGTGTCTAAGGAGGAACATTGTTTACCTGAGAGCTGTTCTCATCTGCAAACGCTGAGATCCGGATTCGCTTGTAGTCTCCTCTTAATAAAGACGTGGCTCTAGTTGCTGGTGATTGCCCAGTCTCTACAGATTTGGTAAGTGAGCGACCAGTGCTCTTTGTTTATTCAGTTTGTTCATATCGAATTTAAATATTGCATCGAGTGTAAACATGATAATACCACAACCAAACTTTTTTTTGTGACCGGAATAACACGCGGCTTTCTGACGCTACCTGCCGTGTGCATCTAAGTTTCCGGGAAATGCGGAGGGTTTTTTTTTCTCTCATTCGCTGTGCGGTATCAAACATTGCGTGAAAAATACACACTTAGAGCAGATCCTCGAATCAAATATCTCGTTTGTCGCGAGGGGCATGAATGAATTCCCTGAATGAAAGAGCCAAACTGCAGTTAAAGTCCACCATTTAATAATTTGGCAAATAATTCGACTACAGCTGTCCATGTAAACACCATCACTTTCTCCCGTGTGTTTGTGTGTATTTTGACTCTGAAACTCGCGCGTGCCCAAATAGACACTCCCACACCATCCAACTTTAGTTCCTCCGACACTCCCCCCTAAACAGAGCTGGACACACCCACTTTTCAGACTTTTTCCAAAGTAGAGGTGTGAAAACACCCTGCTGAAACGAGGGGGTTTCATGGCCCTTTAAGTTTACACATAGAAGCAGAATAGAGGAAGTTTAATAAGAAAATTCTGCAATCTCTTTCATTTGATCTGCATCTCTTGTGAATGCCTCACTGTAGTACTTTAATCGTTTTAGTCACACTGAAATCACTTTGCCATGGTCCGCATTAAGCCACAAGTTCTCTTCATAAAGCTTAACCTGAACACAGATATTCCTTCAATAGGATGTGCTTGATTTGGTTTGGAAAACGTGAAACGTGCCGACTCAAAACACTACTGTGATTGTTCATGTTCATCCTTGTAGTTTCCATACCGCTCTTATTTTTAAAGTGCCCCTATACCTAAAGCCAGTCAGTAAATTGACTTTCAGATTCTTGTGACTATGAACATGTTCTATATATTACAATACCGTTGAACTGCACAGCAACAAGCTCGAAGAAATGCTTTAAAGTTATTGTTTCTACAATGATAAGATAATAAAACTGTCTATTGCTGTTAATTGTTTACTGTGACTGTGTAATCCAGTATGTAAAAGCATCACTCTGTCGCAGGAACCGAAGGCTTGTTGAATCAGGAGATATTTCCTAGCCAATAGAGTAAATGCATTGGTTTAAATCAGGGATGTCCAAACTAGGTCCTGGAGGGCCGGTGTCCTGCGGATTTTAGCTCCAACTTACCTCAACACACCTGCAAAGATGTTTCTAGAAAGCCTGGTAAGAGCTTGACTAGCCAGCCCAGGTGTGTCTGATTGGGGTTGGAACTAAACTTTGCAGGACACCGGCCCTCCGGGACTGAGTTTGGACATGCCTGATATACATGAAGGGTGAAAATCTACTTTTCTCATGAGCATATTTTGCGTTTAAGTGTCCTTGTGTGTCAGAGGTGGATCTTAGAAACATCTTACTTCAAAGCTTTAGATAATGCTCTGTGTCTTAACATCTTGGTTGTGATATTAGTAATATATTTGGGTTTTAAGTCATGTTCTGGAGCAAATTAAAAGGGATAGTTCACCACCCCCCCAACTTCCAAACTTCCCTGAGTTTCTTTCTTCTCTTGAACACAAAGGAAGATATACCGGCAGCTAGCTGTCTGCAACTCTCACATGGTCGCCCACTGAAGCTAACCAGGGCTGTGCTGGGTCAGCACCTGGATGGGTGACCACATGGGAAAGCTAGGTTGCTGCCGGAAGTGGTATTGGTAAGACCAGCAGAAGGCGCTCAACCTGTAACCTGTGTGGGTCCTAACGCCCCAGTACATTGCTGGGGACTTTATACTGCTTAGTGAGCGCCGTCTTTCAGATGAGACATCTATCCCCAGCACCCTGGCCAAATTTGCCCACTGGCCTCCTAACCATCTCCATATCATAATTGGTTTCATCATCATCATCATCATCCTCTCCACCAATCAGCTGGTGTGCGATCTGGTACAATATGGCTGCTGTTGTTTTCATCCAGGGTTATGCTGCACACTGAGGAGATTCACCCCAATAATATGTAACGCACTTTGAGTGTCCAGAAATGCGCCATATAAATGTAAGGAATAATAATAATAATAATAATAATTGTTATTATTATTATTATTATTATTATTATTATTATTATTATTATTCATAATAATTATTAATTAATAATAATAATAATAATTATTATTATTATCATTATTATTAATTAATAATTATTATGAATGATAATAATAATGATAATAATAATTATTATTATCATTCATAATAATTATTAATTAATAATAATAATAATAATAATTATTATTATTAATAATAATAATATTTATTATTATTATTATTATTATTACTGAAAAATGCTGGTTATTCACCCATTCATTTCCATAGTATTTTTTTATTCCTATTATGGATGTCAGTGGCTGCTTTTTACAAGCACATGTACCTTTTCCAGTAAACATGATTATAATATATAATATACTGTATATAAATGCCAAACATTACAATTAAAATACAAGAAATTGTCGCTATTGAAGAATTGGTTAGTGTCATTGCCTTATATGTAAAGCAACAGAACACAGGGATTTTGTTACCTCTTATTTTCATAGTATTTTTTGGTCCAATTATGGATGACAATGGCTGCTTTCCCCCCTCGTCATTCTTCATAATGTCTTGTTTTGTGTACAACAGAAGAAAGAAATTCATAAAAGTTTAGATTTGAGTAAATGAGGAAATGTTTGAGTGTACTGTCCTTTTGAGCCTTCATGAAATAATCACTGTAACAATAAAAACCCATCAAATCACAATCCCAGTAGACATCCTTTTTTTTCTGTGAATTTCCATTGTATTGAACACTTCTCTCAACAGACATATTGACATAAAGCTATATCCATATCTATATCCATCCAGATCTTTAACCGCAAGGGCTAAATAAATAGATGTTTTTGCTGACTATTTTGTTCATTGACCCACAATGTGGCCATCTGCAGATCTGCAAAAAAGAAGGGCTTATTAAATGTACAACTTCACAAGTTTGCTAAACTCATTTATCATCATGCATTACCAGCAGACAGTCTGCATTAGCTTCATAATCAACTAATTCACCCCAACTAAGTCTGCACGATATAAAAAACCTGACATTGCAATATTTTTTGTACTGCAATATATATATATATATATATATATATATATATATATATATATATATATATATATATATATATATATATATACAGTTGAAGTCAGAATTATTAGCCCCCCTGAATTACTAGACCGGTTGTTTATTTTCTACCCAATTTCTCTTTAATGGAGAGAAGATTTTTTTAACACATTTCTAAACATAATAATTTTAGTAACTTATTTCTAATTATTGATTTATTTTCTCTTTGCCATGATGACAGTAAATAATATTTTACTAGATATTTTTCAAGACACTTCAATACAGCTTAAAGTGACATTTAAAGGCTAAACTAGGTTAATTAGGTTAACTAGGCAGGTTAAGGTAATTAGGCAAGTTATTGTATATCGATGGTTTGCTTGTTAGATTATCGAGAAAAAATTTAGCTTAATGGGGCTAATAATTTTGTCCCTAAAATGATGTTTAAAAAATTTAAAACTGCTTTTATTCTAGCTGAAATAAAACAAATAAGAATTTTTCCCAAAGAAAAAATATTATCAGACATACTGTGAAAATTTCCTTGCTCTGTTAAACATCGTTTGGAAAATATTTTAAAAAGAAGAAAAAAATTTGAAGGGGGCTAATAATTCTGACTTCAACTGTATATATATATATTAGGGATGCAACAATACAGTTAGCTCACGGTTCAACACATACCTCGGGTTTTTTAACACAGTTTTTGGTTCGGTTCTCATGGCTTGACACATGTTTTTTTTTTTTTATTCTATAGGCAATAGGAACAGTAAGAGGTTGAGAAAAAAAAAAAAAAAAAAACGATTTATTGCAATACTCATTTTCTTTTACTTAAAAGCTAAGAAAACTACAGTAGTTCCTAGTGTTTTGTATGAAAAAATTAACACTGAAATCTCACAACTGGCAATGCAGTGGCGCAGTAGGTAGTGCTGTCGCCTCACAGCAAGAAGTTCACTGGTTTGAACCTTGGCTCAGTTCGCGTTTCTGTGTGGAGTTTGCATGTTCTTCCCTGCGATTATCTTTATTAATTTCACCTGCATGTTTTTATGTTCCCCAGTTTGTACATGTGCTACCAGCAGCTGTGAGATTCATTCATTCATTTTCTTGTCGGCTTAGTCCCTTTATTAATCCGGGGTCGCCACAGTGGAATGAACCGCCAACTTATCCAGCATGTTTTTATGCAGTGGATGCCCTTCCAGCCGCAACCCATCTCAGGGAAACATCCACACACACATTCACACACACACACTCATACACTACGGACAATTTAGCTTACCCAATTCACCTGTACCGCATGTCTTTGGACTGTGGGGGAAACCGGAGCACCTGTAGGAAACCCACGCAAAGGCAGGGAGAACATGCAAACTCCACACAGAAACGCCAACTGAGACGTGGTTCGAACCAGCGACCCAGCAACCTTCTTGCTGTGAGGTGACAACACTACCTACTGCGCCACTGCGTCGCCTGGTAAATTTAACATAAGTATCATATTGCCATACGGTGACACCGAGCAGTAGAGGGTTAAAGATTGAATGTAATTGATAGTCACTATTCGTAATCTATTATGTTTTTAATAATGCGCTTAAACTATCATTTGACAATAAAAGAGTCAGGATAATGCATTTTTCTGGTAATATAAGAGCAATGTTACTTTATATTTGCTTTTATTTATGCATTATCGTGTGCATTTGTCCTTCTGTATTAGTATTTTTAACGCATTGCGTTTTAAATGTATTATTGTATTGTATTGTTTCATTTTTTTATATATTTTGTTGTAGTTTTATTGTAGTTTTGTAAAATGCAAAGCACATAAATAAATGTTTTTTTAAAAAGCTATAATATTGACCTAAAAATGGTTAAAAAAACAAAAATAAAAACTGCTTTTATTCTAGCCGAAGTAAAACAAAGAAGACTTTCTCCAGAAAAAAAAAATATATATATTATAGGAAATACTGTGAAAGATCCCTAAATCTGTTCAACATCATTTGGGAAATATTTGAAAGAAAATAATAATAATAATAATTTTGCAGCTCTTTTATGGCTTGTATTTGCATTAAAAAGAATATCTCAATTTGTTTGACATTTTACATGCAGATTTTGTCAATTCTTTTTGATAACACCATCTTATAATATATGCAAAAACAAACAAAGAAAACAAAAGCAGTATATAAAATATGTAACATCAGGTCAGATGTAAAAATACGGCCCTTTAGTAGGAGAGTTTTTTGTAAAAGCTCTTCTGCAAGATTGAATATAATGGTTTGAGCCATCAAATGCCAAAAATAAGTAACTGGAAATGTCCTATTTTTAGCAAGGTTTCTATCAAGTTTAATATTTCAAATAATCTAATTTTCTTTGTTAATAACTTATTTTTTTTAATAATTTCTCAAGTGCGTTTGGTTCTTAGTGATCCCCTGCAGTCATCATTATTTAAGCTCACTGTTGTGGCTCAGGGGTCAGGCATGGAGACACTGATTTTTGTTTAATTGCTTCACTGATTTTTGACAATTTTTAACCAGAAAGTCGATGTGAGAGGACAAAGTTCTCCAACGGGTCAAAGTCCTTTAAGGCTTTACTCTCTCTCCACCCTGAGGCTCTATACATTGTACCACAGGCCCAAACTAAGAATAAAGCCTCACTAATTTGTCCTAAAACACATTGTGTTTAGTTTGTTGAATTAACTTCAAATAAAAATTGGAAGAAACCTTATTTTGACGGTCAACTTCTATTTTTGTCACACAACCAGCGATCGCTTTCTAGAGATCGCTGGTTCTCACACGAACTCTCATCACTTCATTTCCACATTTCCCAGGACTACACATTCATACATGCACTGCTCCCAGACACACACACCTGCTCAGTCATCTATTCTGATTGCATCACCAGCTGGACCTTGTTCACAGACTGATTCCACTTGATTCATAAGCCACTCATTGACGCTACCAGTTTGCCGAGTCTTGTTTGCTTTCTAGTAACATTACAACGCGTTTCCCTGTCTTGTTTCTCCGTGTCTCGATCCTAGCCTTGTACCTTTGTTATCCTGTTTAGCCGCCTGCCTTTCGACCTTTTGCCTGTTTAACGTTGACGATTCTGGACTGCCTTTATATACCCGTTTGCACCTGATTTGACCATTGCTTGCCTGACATTGAATAAACTGCATATTGGATCTTACCTCCTGTTGTCTCCTGTCACTCCACCCCAGTCGTGGTAACAATTTTTAATGTGCTTTATTAATAATTTAGATTTGATTTGATTTGGTTTATGACTCCTATAAAACCCTCTTTTAAGTGCACTGTGGTCTTTTGTATATCTATTTATTATTATCATAAATATAATAATTTTTTTTATTTTTTATATTTTTAGAAGATATTTAGTACAGCAAAATTGTGTGTGTTTTTAAATACATTTGATTTGATTTTATTTAGTACATGACCCCATTAAAAAAAAACCAAAACAGAAGCTTGCTTCAAATTCCCACATTAAGATCCCACATTAAGTTTACCAAATAGTTATGAATCAGTCATTGCTCTATTGACTTGTGTGTTCTATAAGTCAGTTTAATTTAAGTTACTTAGTTCAATTTGAATAGGTTTACAAAATATTCATTCATTCATTTTCTTGTCGGCTTAGTCCCTTTATTAATCCGGGGTCGCCACAGCGGAATGAACCGCCAACTTATCCAGCAAGTTTTTACTCAGCGGATGCCCTTCCAGCCGCAAACCCATCTCTGGGAAACATCCACACACACACTCATACACTACGGACAATTTAACCTACCCAATTCACCTGTACCGCATGTCTTTGGACTGTGGGGGAAACCGGAGCACCCGGAGGAAACCCACGCAAAGGCAGGGAGAACATGCAAACTCCACACAGAAACACCAACTGAGCCGAGGATTGAACCAGCGACCCAGCGACCTTCTTGCTGTGAGGGGACAGCACTACCTACAGCGCCACTGCCTCGCCCCAAATTGCTATATTATTTAATAAAATAATAAATAATTTTTGGTCGGTTTTCTGCCGAGTGCATCTAGAATTTTTTAGCCATTCTTTTTAAAGAACTCTAATTTTGGAATCCACTACTGTCTGGGATTGATGTTGATGTTTTGTTAATAATATGTACACATTATTTACACATTATTCATTTGTATTATGGCAATAACAATAATGAGAGACATTTACAAAAAGGTGAAGAATGGGACAGAATCTGACTAAAATGCATTTTCGGTTTCAGTTTTCGGCCAAGTGCATCCAGGACTTTTGGTTTCAGTTTGAGCTGTAATTTTAAAACTCTACCACATTAATAATTGTTTTTTTATTTATTATTTATTTTTTTTCAACAATAATGAGAGGTGTTCACAAAAAGTCTACTGGGTGACAATGGAAAATGAGAGAGAATCTTACTAAAAAGTATTTTTGATTTCAGTATTCGGTCAAGTGCATCCAGATATTTTTGCTTTCACTCTCAGCCCTAAATTTTTTTAAGAACTGTAATTTTAAAAATACTTTCTGACATTGATGGTGATGTTTTGTTAATAATATATGTAATATTTACACATTATTTATTGACATTTTTAACAATAATATTGAGAGACGTTTACAAAAAGACCACTGGCAACGGAAAATGGGAAGGATTTTAACTAAAAAGCATTTTTGGCGTAGTGCATCCAGAATTTCTGCTTTCAGTTTCAGCCCTAATTTTATTTTAAAGAACTCTAATTTTGGAATGCACTAATGTCTGGCATTGATGTTGATGTTTTGCTAGTAATATATGTATTATTTACATATTATTCACTAATATTTTGTCAATAATAATGAGAGACATCTACAAAAAGACTACTGGGTGAGAATGGAAAATGGGGCAGAATTTAACTAAAAAGCATTTTCGGTTTCAGTTTTCGGCCAAGAGCATCCAGATATTTCGCTTTCAGTTTCAACTCTAATTTTAAAACTCTAAGGCTGTTTCTCAATTCCAAGAACGCAGAGAACGGACTTGCGTTCTTGTGGAGATCGGTCTTGCCAGGTGTCCTCGGAAGAACGAACTCAGGAGACCGCGAGGGCAGAGAACGCGTCCTTTGAGAAATGAGATCCTGTGTTCCTCCTGATGGTCATGTGACCTTCACGCGTTTTAAATGGAAATTATTTAAACATTACAGCACTCATACAACGATTTATTGCTTTTCCCCTTTTCAAAATATATACTTTGCATAAAAACATTAGAAATATACTCTGCACAATATAAATAAAACAGATTTTAATACGAATTTCAGCAAACAAACAACTCTTAATGTGTTTATTCCTCTATTAAGATGTTCATGTTAATGTTAACTTTCACCGTTTCATTTAGGGAAACTCCTGAGGTAAATAAGTGATGTCTCTGAACTTTAATAATAAATCTAAATAAAATGCAGCGCTTCCCACCTCCAGTCACAATGACTTCTGGGACTTCCAGAGCGAGTTCGGTGCTCAAGTCTGCATCAGTGCGTCCTCGATATCAAGAACACATCCGGGAAGTTTCATGCGTCCTCCGTACTTGTGGTCTTGAGTATTGGAACTGAACTTAGGCAGCTGATGATGACGTTTCACGAGAACACGGGGACGCAAGACCGCTGAAGAACGCATATTGAGAAACAGCCAATCAGATTATTATTTGTTTTTCCCCCATAAATAATAATGAGAGATCTTCATAAAAAGACCACTGGGTGACAATGGAGAATAGAATCTGACCAAAATGCATTGTTTGTTTCAGTTTTCCGCCAAGTGCATCGAAAACATTTCAGCCTTAATTATTTTAAAGAACATTAATTTTAGGATCCACTAGACCAGGGGTGGCCAATCCTGTTCCTGGAGAGCCACCTTCCTGCAGATTTCAGTTGCAACCCATATCAAACACACCTGAACCAATTAACTAGGACCTGAACACCACGTGATAATTACAGGCAGGTGTGTTTGATATGGGTTGCAACTCAAATCTGCAGGAAGGTGGCTCTCCAGGAACAGGGTTGGCCACCCCTGCACTAGACCCTTAAATGCACAAGGAAATTTAATAGTTTATTTATTTGTCTACGAGGATCCCCCGATCTCTCCATTCTCCTACCTTTCTGGTACTGGAGCCAGAGCTGCTGCTGGGACTTCTTGCTGGGGAAGTAGATGTTGCAGGTGAGTTCAGATCCGTAGAGCGCTTCAGAGATATAATGACTGCCGTATTGCTGGATAAACGCCAGCAGATCATCCCGTGTGCTGTCCGCCGTCAGGGATTTCAACACCTTGGAGAAATCTGAGCAAAATCACCAGCACACAAGAAGAGAGAGAGAGAGAGGAAGAGAAAGGGATCTGATTTATGATTGTCAAATATTACTTTCCAGTCAGCGGACCTTTTAAGAGGCCGGAGAAATGTACTTTATTACATCAACATTTCACCGCTCTGAGAGTGAAATAGTTCCTGTATCCTTTTTTTTCCTGAAGATTTGGTTCCCCTCATTCATTTTCAATGATAAGCTATACAATGTTATTTTAAAAGTACAGTTTAAAACATAATAGTTTTAATAACTCATCTCTAATAACTGACGACAGCACATAATATTTTACTAGATTAACGTGACATTTAAAGGCTTCACTAGGGTAATTAGTAGGGATTAGGGTTGTAACGGTATGAATTTTTTACGGTATGATAATCGTCTAAAACAATACCACGGTTTGACGGTTTCGCGGTATACGGTATTAAATAGTAATTCTCATAGCAAAGACCCTGAAAAGAATAAGAACACGTTTTCTGACTGAACAAAGGTTTTATTTCAACAAACTTTTGAAAGAACCATTTTAATAGAACTATAGAAGTCTTTTATAAAAATAAACTGAAAAATCTCCCATTTTAATAAATTAAATTATAAGGAATAAACAAGCAGGGTCTTTTAAGATTAGACAAAAATAAACTTAAACTGTCCTTCCTTATAAGCAGGATAAATGGGAGACCAAAAGTGCAATACCAAGTTTATGGCTGTAAACATGTATTTAAAGCGTTGTTTTTTTCAGTCTAGGTTGTGATGAAGAAATGTAAGCATGTTGAGATTTTCAGGACTTAATCTTGACCGCTGAGGTGAGAGAATGTGTCCACTTGTACAATGAACAAATAAAAAAATAAGAAAATAATAAATAATGTGTCAAAGTCCAAATAAACATGGTGCAAATCCTCAGTAAAAAATAGATATAAATATTTACTATACTATAAATAGTTACATAACGAAACTAGATTCAATATGGAACATCCTTAGGTTTTATGTGCCAGCATGAATATGGTTGTCTGTGGATATGGGTTTGGATATGGTTGTCTGCAATGCAGACAAACAGCTGAACCTTCATTTGGGTCTTTTGAAAACAGCAAGAGCAGCAGTTGGTCTTTGCTGTGTCACTGTTTTGTCATGTTTCTGTGCTGCTGTGCATGCAAAAGTACTTAGTATGAGAATTATTTCATGCAAAACTTCTTTTTTTTTTGCGTTTTATTTAGCCGCGCATAAATGTATGCCTATCTCTCATTCCGTGTTGTTCAAAAAGCTTGGTCCACAAACAAAAGCGAAACCTATGCTTATTGGTTGTGATATAGCGAGTTTGAACCAATCTGGGCATGGAGGAGGGACAATGCATCAATGTATCATGTCTGGTTCGTCCGGAGACACAGTGACGAGCGTTTCTTTGTCAAATCAGCGTTGTCAAATTTTGATGATGTAACCGCACTGATTCCGGAGCCTCTGAAAGTCCGTGAATGTTATGTGATACATCACTGGAAAGCTGAGATTCTCTTCTTTATGCCAATCTTTGAATTGTATGAATCGGATCAGCGGATCAAAAGTTATTAAACATTTAAGAGCAATACTTATTTTTAGCCACGGGCGGCTGTCTCGGTCTTTAAGGGTTAAAACCGTTGATATGCAATTGTTCATGGTATGATAATCGTGCACGTTCAAATCGTGGTAAACCGTCATACCGGTATATTGTTACAACCCTAGTAGGGATGTAACAGTATCAAAATTTCACGATACGGTAATACCTCGGTATGAATGGCACGGTACGGTATATATTGAATAATTTAAAGGAAAAACAAAACTATTGAAGAGACTCAAAAAAAGTGCTAGAATGTTCAGGTTACCTCAACACTGAACAGATCAATGACATTCAAACAGGAACTTAAATAATTTAATTTTAATAACAAAAAAATATTAAAACATGTAAAAAAAAAAAAAAAAACACCACTCGAAAGGACAAGCCATGAGTGAGATAGAGGTCTCTTGGTGGTACAAGTCAATAGCCCCTTTCACACATACAGACCTTTCCGGAAAATTGCCGGCAATTTTCCGGAAAGGTTGTATGTGTGAACAGGTCCTTTTTGAAAATACCGGTAAATTCGTTCTGGCTATTTTCCGGAAAGAGAAGTTGTAACATTACCGGCAATTTGCCGAAATGTTGCGCTGTGTGAATGCAGAAGGAAGATTCCCGTAATAAGCGCGTGCACGTCTAGAACGTGCTAACGTGAGACGTCTGCTTTAGCCAATCACAACAGTCAGACGCATTTACGTCCGCGCGGTTTGAGGATAAAAGCCTTTGAATATTTTTCCAGACACATTTAGCTGCTAGAAGTTAGTCAGATCACGTTTATATGTTCTTCTTAATGCCAACTGTGTAAATAATCATCGATGAGATGCTTATGATAAGCCGTTGTTTGTTTACCTTCAAGCTTTGCGTGTGCTTGTGAAACAGCCTGTGAGCGCCTGCACACGCACATATTATGAACATCTCGACAAGCGAAAGTTATCCTGCGAAAGTTGTTCACAATATTGATCATCCACAGAGTTTTTCATTTAGTCAAATGTTTGCAAATACAAGCGCAGCCGTTTAAAGCTCATTTGTGGTGAATGATGTCAGAATTTACCGTTATTTTGGAATGGATGTGTGAATGCTCTTTTCCGGAAAATTTCCGTAACGTCCTCGCCTGTGTGAACAGCGCTTTTTTCAATATACCGGTAAAGTCATTCCGGAAATTTTCCAGATATTTACCGGTATCACTGTGTGAAAGGGGCTAATGTCTGCATCAATCTGAGCAGTGTGCTGTGTTCTGCAGTCCCCTTGACTAAAAGAATCCCCATCATGTTAGTCGTATTTCCCGACTTGTATTTCAGCACAGTCTGGCAGTGCCTGCATACCCTTTTTTCTGTCACCTTTTCTTCTTTCTTGTTTCTTTTCAGAGAGAAACCGAAATGCTTCCACACATCTGATTTAAAACCCGCTTTAGGTTCGACCATTTTTAGCTCTTTTTCTTTGCCCACTTCTGAATTACTGGATCTGTAGCGATAACAGACCGCAAAGGATGATGGCCACGCCTGGGCTGATGAAATTTGTAGTTTCCGCTTCCTTCCATTCGCTCCATTCCCCTAAGCAAACTTTTCACCAAAAGACCTATGATTTTATTGAGTCACAACCACGGTAATATTGAAAGAAATTGCTATTGCGGTATGACGGTATTTACAATATTGTTACATCCCTAGTAATTAGGGTAAAGTTAGGGTAATTAGGCAAGTCATTGTATAACAGTGGTTTGTTCTGTAGACTATCGAAAACAAATATTGCTTAAAGGGGCTATTAATATTGACCTTAAAATGTCTTTAAAAAAATGAAAAACTGCTTTAATTCTAGCCGAAATAAACTAAAAAAGAGTTTCTCCATAAGAAAAAATATTATCGGAAATACTGTGAGAAATTCCTGAATCTGTTCAACATCTTGTGGGAAATATTTATATAATGAAATGTGCAAATCTCAAAGTAAACTTCACATGCACTTCAAAGTTTGACCTCCATGAATGATTGACAATCTGATAGTTTCCCTATTGTATAAATAGGTACAACTAAACAAAACACATGAACATTTCTTCAAATATCTCTCTGAACAGATCTATTTAAGGCTTGTGGCTTTTTAGGGCCTACTCACACTATGCCATCCGTACCATGCCCAGGCCCGTTTCCCAGATCGTTTGAGAAGTGTGAGTGCTCTAAATCGGGCTCAAGCACGGTTCACTTGGCTGGACCTGGCCCAGTTGGAAAAGGTGTGCCTGAGCGCGGTTCTTTGGCACGGTACGCTTATGTGTGAGTGCAAAACGCGCCAAAGCTTTGAAAAGCAAAAGCGAGACGTGACTTTTAGGGGCTGTTTCATATGGATTTATTAATCATTCTTACTGTTCAGTGAACGCAAACTGCTGTAGTTTATTAAAGACGAGAACTCCTCACTGCACGACAGCTGCACGGCTTCAGCAGACCTCCTCATTCCTGCAGCACGAGAGCTTTATGATTGTTTATGAGCGCCAAAAGTGGCGGATCTGTTCGGCGAAATATCTGACTGCGTGTGACTGCATATCAAACCAACTGAAACGATATAACTAGAGAAATCTCCACTGTGCTGCCGAGTGAGAGCGCGCTTCTCAATGAACAGCGCAGAATCGATGGCGTAAGCGTGCCCAGGCCTGATTGTGGTGTGAGTGCGGGCCGTCGGGGGAGACGGGAGGGGGGACAAGCATGCTTTGGCCCGGTTCGAGGCAACTGTACCTAGTGTGAGTACGGCCTAATGCCGAGTAATGTGACGAGGACCTTCACATTGCATGACTTTACTATAGGAAGAATCGCCGACAACTTCGTCCAAACTACGTCTCACAGCCAAAAACACGTCGTATATCTTTTGTTATTAACTACATAATGAGAAAGAAGCCTTTAATGGGGTAGAAAATGTCCATATTTGCTCACCTGGGTTTAAAGGGAATTAGCCTTTTCTCCTTAACGTTGATAATAAACTAATTTTTTTATGTATGAAACGTCAAACAGACACGGTTGCTCCTGAGTCCTGTCAAACCTCCACTAGTTTTTCCTCCATTTCCTGGATCCAAATAAACCGAAAAAGAGCGATTTTTAACTTCTCCCCCAGCCTCCCGCTGGCCTGCAGCAGGTAAACACACACGCACACGCAAGTGAATGCCGCTCTCTCATTGGCTGTAGGCGATCGCTGATGTTATTTTCAGTCAAAACTCAATTCACACGGTATGATTTGAATCGGCGACAGCTCCAGATATTCAGCACGCCAAATATCTCACAGGCATCGGCGACTCATCAGCGATTCTCTCAGATCGCGTCTTTAAAAGTTCATACTGTGTGATTGTCACTCACGTGCACGAGCAGTGATTTGCCTGTGATTTCAGGCATTTGTCTGCGATTTCTCAAAACCTGTCGGCGAGCCAAAATCGGGGCTAAAATCACGCAGTCTGAACTAGGCATAAGCGCTCTTTTTCGGTTTACTAGTGGAGGTTTGACAGGGCTCAGGAGCACTGTAAAAAGTGCTACACTCACAAAGTTGGTTCTATCTACTTTAAATAATTGCAATCTAGTTAATTTTATTTGTTTTATACCAAAAAAATAAAATTTGCTTCCTCTTTACTTAAAATACATCAGTTTTTATATAACTGTATATTTTAAATAAAACTAATGCAATTTATTTGAGTAGATTTTTGTATGTGGTTATTGTGTAGAATAAATGTTATAAAAGTGAGTTGACACAGACAATTTATTAGAGCAGCTGTCGATGTGGGCAGGTGTTCATAAAACGTGATTTTAATAGTTTGGCGTGACTCCTTTTTCATTGCCCGGGATTTAGCAGGCAGACGCAGCTTCTGCAATGGTCGACATTAACTGCTCCCAGCAGCGGATCTGATTAACACGGTAAGTTGCAAATTTAGCCGAATGATAATTGTAAAGTCATGCAAAACTGCTGTCTTCGCTAGGCAGGTGAGGTTTTAGCTTTGTAAATTGTACTGTAGCCTCAGGTATGTTAACAGTTAGACTGCTCTCACATGGAAAGCTAAGTTGGCTAACGCTAACCAACGCTAGTTTATACTAACGATTAAAAGTGATATTATTGAGAAAAACAGTGAAAGTAGTTTTAAAACACTTAGTAGGTAAAACTAACGTTGCAGAACCGATTAACAAGGTCACTGGTGGGCGGTCGGGGTGTGGGGGTTCAGTTTGTTAGCGCTAACTTAGCTAAAGTTAGCTCACCTAAGTTATAGCAGCACATTAAGGATGGATATTAAATTCAGAAACGTATGCAACAGTTAAGTAGTTTGTGTTTAACGTAAGAGAAAGTATAACTTAAAGTTTGTGTTTTAGAGATTTAGTCCATAAGTTTTTTAATGCTGCATAGTGAATAAATTACAGATTTACAATTTATTTTAACTTAAATTACATTTACTACTGATGTTTACAGAACCATTTAAATTGTATGCACCTCATTCTAAAATGCATGTTCTTGGTCTTTAGATACCAAAGTGATTTTGTTACCTGTGGATCTTCAAACTTCACATCCAGGTAAGAAAAACATTAGATACAATTACAGCTATAATTATTTGCAGGTAAGTAAAACATTGGTAAAATTGCAAACAATAGTGGGCTCCATAGAATTAACTTACATTTGATATCTGAAGATTTTTTTTATGTGTGCAACAGTAAAAACAGTATAAAAATATCCTAATGCAGTTTCTTATTATCTGTCAGTCTTTCAATAAAGCTAACTGATAACACTGAATCACTGAACTGTCATTTGCCAGTGACATTAAATTTGAAGAAAAAGTCAATTAAATGTAGCTTTAGCAAAAATTTAATGTAAACCTTAATGTAATGTGTAAAATGGCAATGTATTTATTTATTTATTTAATAAAATTTGTATTATGACGTGCAAAGTTTGGTGCAAAATGAAGATGACAATTAAATTATAGAATTTGTATTCTATAATTTTCTTATAGCCGTTTTCAAACAGTTTTAATATCTAAATTAAATACACATTCTTATGCTTTATAAGTTGCCAAAATAAACAAAAAATGTAATACCTAAATTTTAACAATTCTGTGATTGACAGGAAACCACAATGACATGCACTGTTACACTGAGTAAAATCACAGTTTTCTTTAAAATTTGATAACTAAAAACACCTGGAATAATGTAATTACACAACCTCTATAACCTTTTTTTATTTTTTAAATAAAAGTTAGGTAATTTTAACTAAGGTAATTTTTAACTGATAAACTAAGGTGTTTCATCCATGCATCATTCTCACTGGACTTTTGTAACTTCACTTGTAGTTATTTTCTATTTAGTATTTAGCTATTTAATGTTGTTTGGTAGCAACCACCTGAACTCCTGTTTCTTTTTGTCTGTACCAATAGAGTTGTGAGGAATCAGAGGTGCATGCGGCTGCCCACGGGAAAAATTTGCCATCAGCCCAACACAGTTTGGATTATCATAGGACTGTCAGAGGTTTGCCAAACCTGTCAAATGCATGATGGCTCCTGTTTGGACTTACCGATGTCCTCGACTTCAAGTATCCATCAAAACTGTATACATTTAAGATGTATTAGAGACTCTTTGTGGGACTGGACATTATGCATCCAAAATCTTCATCAAAATATGCAAATCTCCTCACTGAGTTGCCTTGGATGATTTCTCAATAGGATCTGGTATTATTAATGTTTTTATTTATGTATTGTGTACGTGTAGCCACATTAATGGCCTATTTTGTAGTCCCTATTAAAAGGAACATTGATTGATATTGAATACATGTTATGGTCTTAAATCCATCTTCCCATTCTTATTTAATTGTTATTGACAGGAAAGTCTGTTTATCTGTGTTTACTAGTGTATATTGTGCTTACAATATAGAAACGCCGATTTATTTTCTGAGGTTACAGCCAGAAGTCAATTAAATTCGTTTTAAATGACATATGCATGGTTAATTTTATTTAGATCATTAAGTTCATAATACTTAATTAAAATGAGTACAGTCAACATATAGCAATGTATAAGTAAGTTAAGTTTAACAAAAAAAGTAAGTTTATCTGATTTGAGTAATTTTAGAAATATTATTTGGCTCAACTTAATTTTATTGCATTTGTTTTAAGCAATGTTTTAGTGTTTAAAATACTTAAAAAAGGCTGGAAGTTGAATCAACCTAAAACGTCCGATGCAACCACTTGCCTCACTTTTTATAAGTTAGATCTAAGTAACATTTTTTACAGTGAGCAACCGTGTCTGTTTGACGGTTCATACAGAAAAAAATTAGTTTATTATCAACGTTGAGGAGAAAAGGCTAATTCCCTTTAAACCCAGGTGAGCAAACATGTACATGTTCTACCCCATGAAAGGCTTCTTTCTCATTATGTAGTTATGAGAACGTAGTTTGGACGAAGTTGTCGGTGATTCTTCCTATAGTAAAGTCATGCAATCTGAAAGCCCCTGTCCCTGATCCATCTTACAGTGTAAACAAAGCAGCGACGAAACGCTAGCCCAGATAGTCATGCAGTGTGAAAACATCTGTGACACGATTACTTTGAAAATCATGCAGTCTGAACTCGGCATAAGTGTAACTGCTCTGGACACACACACACATGCAAGAGGATTATCAGTTGTTTTTCATGCACACCTGTGGACAATGTGATGGCTCTGAGCTTCACTTTGTACAGGTTACTCCGGACCCTCCACTGCTGCATCATGGGATATCCCGTGGCTTCACTGAACTGAGCATCCCCTGTAACGCCAACACAAATGATGATGCTGATTAATATTAAACATCTGGTTGATATCCATCATATGTGGTGTAAGACTGACCTGAGAGCAGCTGCAGGTTGGGCAGTGGCTCTGACAGCACTCCTCTACACTGCTCCTCCACCGGCAGAGGAATCACCATCAGCCCGTCCGCCAGCTGAGGAAAGTCCTTGATGAAGTTATTATCCCTGTAAAATCACACGCAAACACACATATCAGATACAGCAGGAGTGAAAGATACTAGTTCCACACAATTCCTTCACGTTGTCGCAATATAAATCAAAGGACCCTTTACACATTAGCAGGTGTCGTCATAGTTAACTTGGAGCACAGTGAATGAGAGAGTACAACCAATCATTGTTATACAATCCTATTTGCTGAAATAATTAAAGTGAAACTCCACGATGGTGTTATCAAGACTTTCAGAAAAAAACTAGAGTAACTAGAAAACCATCAAATAAAACAGCAGATACACAATGGCCAGAACATGAAGGATTGGTTCAAGTTTTAAATCCAGCAACAGGAAGACTTCAGGTCACACAAAATAAATAATAGAAAATAATAATAATAAAATAAATAAATAAATAAATAAATACATAAATAAATTATATAAATAAATTATATATATATATATATATATATATATATATATATATATATATATATATATATATATATATATATATATATATGTATATATATATATATATATATATATATATATATATATATATATATATATATATATATATATATATATATATACAACAACAACCCGTCCAAATGCAGAAGGGTCAGGCCCAAAGGGACGCAGGGTCAAAACACAGACAAACTAAAAACATACACAAGTACTGGGCAATGCTGCCGGAGACAAAACACAAGTTCTGACTGTGTAGAAGGGTCAGAGATACACTACTGTCTACTACTAAACTTGACTGTCCAGAGGTTAATAAATAAACAACAGAACAACACTGTAGACAGAGCTACTTCCCTCTGGATAATCCTGCAGGGATCAATTCAACAGATTGGAAAAGTCCACATTTAAACATGTAATACTGTATCTGGAGCTGGCTGGAAATCAGGAATTAGTCAGTCGGTCGGTCGGTCGGTCGGTTGTGCAATCCATCCATCCATCCATCCATCCATCCATCCATCCATCCATCCATCCATCCATCCATCCATCCATCCATCTGATCTAATCTTTTTCTTTCTTTCTTTCTTTCTTTCTTTCTTTCTTTCTTTCTTTCTTTCTTTCTTTCTTTCTTTCTTTCTTTCTTTCTTTCTTTCTTTCTTTCTTTCTTTCTTTCTTCATAATGTTGTTTATGGGGGAAAAGTAGTGCCACTTTAAATAAGTTTGAAGCACAGAAATGAATATACATAAATCACAATTTAAACAAGCAACTAATGGACAAATAAATAGACAAACGTTAAATAAACCAGAAAACCATGTTATTTTGGTGCTTTCCTTTGTTATTTGTGTCGTTATTATTTAATATTTCATGATCAGACTGTGTAGGGACAAAATTTGTTTGTGGTAGTTGTATTACTTTCTTTCTTTCTTAATTCCATCCATCCATCCATCCATTCATCCATCATCATCTTTTTCTTAATTACTTATTCTCTATCTATAGTCTGTCCGTCCGTCTGTCCCTCCGTCTCTATCTATCTATCTATCTATCTATCTATCTATCTATCTATCTATCTATCTATCTATCTATCTATCTATCTATCTATCTATCTATCTATCTATCTATCTATCTATCTATCTATGACTGAACCGCCAACTATCCCAGCATATGTTTTACACAGTGGATGCCCTTCTAGCTGCAACCCAGTACTGGGAAACACCCAACACTCTCAAGTGGATGCCCTTCTAGCTGCAACCCAGTACTGGAAAACACCCAACACTATCAAGTGGATGCCCTTCTAGCTGCAACCCAGTACTGGGAAACACCCAACACTATCAAGTGGATGCCCTTCTAGCTGCAACCCAGTACTGGAAAACACCCAACACTATCAAGTGGATGCCCTTCTAGCTGCAACCCAGTACTGGGAAACACCCAACACTATCAAGTGGATGCCCTTTTAGCTGCAACCCAGTACTGGAAAACACCCAACACTATCAAGTGGATGCCCTTCTAGCTGCAACCCAGAACTGGAAAACACCCAACACTATCAAGTGGATGCCCTTCTAGCTGCAACCCAGTACTGGAAAACACCCAACACTATCAAGTGGATGCCCTTCTAGCTGCAACCCAGAACTGGAAAACACCCAACACTCTCATTCATACTCACACTCATACACTATGGCCAATTTAGTTCATCATTTCCCCTATAGCGAATGTGTTTGGACTGTGGGGGAAACCGGAGCACACGGAGGAAACCCACGCCAACACGGGGAGAACATGCAAACTCCATACAAAAATGCCAACTGACCCAGCCGGGACTCGAACCAGCAGCCTTCCTACTGTGAGGCCACAGTGCTAACCACTGAGACACCGTGTCGTCCCTAAAATGCATTCTACAGTAACTATTATATTATCTCCTGGTTAAACCAGTTGTTGGATCAAAAAAAAAAAAAGGTCTTGATTTGGTCTTGAACTGTTCATCAGTCAGTTCAGGAAATCTGTAAAATATTGAGCTGCTCCAGAGTTTTTATTCTTCATTTTTTTCCCCCAGACTGTCCATTTTTGAGTTTCTGAGACGTCTGTGAAGTGAGAATGTGTGGTTGTTTCGATCTCATCGGTGGGCTTTTAAAAGCAAACACAGCACCGGCGCTCCGGCTGTCCATCTGTGATCTTTTATCCATTCAAATCAATAGGACGGGTCTCTTCCAGAGGACGAGAGAACAAGAAGTGAAGGATCTGCCGGTTAACATGACCTGTTATCACCTGCTGGAACACACACACACCTTCAAAAATACACTAAAAAACAAACAAAAAGCATCTCTCTCTCTCCACTGAGGAACATAGAGACTGTTAAAGTGTCAAGAAATGTCATATTATACTAAGTGTTTGATCAATGCGCTTTTCTGTCCTTAAAAGCAGGAAATTGCTTTATTTTTGTTCTTTATTTGTCTGCCTCTGACATTTCTCTGACAACATTTTAAAGCAATTCTGGCAGAATTAGCAAGATGGCATTTGCAGGAGGTTTGGGTGGGTAAAGAGGCACCTTTATTTATTAAAATACCTGATGTCTTGTATATTTGTCATGATGACAGCACATATTTGACTAGATATTCTTGAAGACACTAGTATTCAGCTTAAAGTGACATTCAAGACTTCACTAGGTTAATTAGGGTAAAGTTAGAGTAATTAGGCAAGTCATTGTATAACAGTGGTTTGTTCGGGAGACAATCCAAAACAAATGCTTAAGGCAGCGGTTCACAACAGGGGGTCACGGCCCACAAGGGCGCCTGGTCATATTTGAAAAAACTCTTAGCAGTGGACAATTAGAATGATCATGTTGCCTTAGTTCATTTCATTCCGTAGCTCAATGGTCCTCAACCACCAGGCTGTGGATCAATTGGTACGGGGCCACACATGAAACCGTTATTATTTCCATTTTATTTATTATCCGAGTCTAAACGATCCTTTATTTTGAAAAGTCTTTTATTTTGAAAAATTTTGCATATTCTCTGGCATACCCCTGCTGAAAAATCCAGCTTAAACCAGCCTAGGCTGGTTGGCTGGTTTTAGCTGGTTCACTGAAAAAAAGTGTTGCATGCAGAACTGTTGCAAACAATTTATCTGTGTTGAATTTAAACAAACAAATTAAGTTTAATAATGTTCAACTTAATTTGTTTGTTTAAATTCAACACAAATAAATTGTTTGCAACAGTTCTGCATGCAACACCTTAACGTAAACAAATTGAGTAAATCCAAGGAAACATCTCTGAATTATTTTTTTTCAGTGTTGACCAGCCTGGTTTTAGAGGGGTTTTGGCCACTTCCAGGCTGGTTTCCATCTATTTCCAGCCTGGTCTTAGCTGGTCAGGCTGGAGAATGACCTGCTAAATCCAGCTAAAACTAGCTTGACCACCCTGGTTTAAGCTGGATATAGCTGGTTTTGGCTGGGCTCCCAGCCTGGCTAGGCTGGTCAAGCTGGTTTTAGCTGGTCATCTCCCAGCCTGACCAGCTAAGACCAGGCTGGAAATGGCTGGAAACCAGCCTGTATATGGCCAAAACCCCTCTAAAACCAGCCTGGTCGACCAGCTAAAACCAGCCAACCAGCCTAGGCTGGTTTAAGCTGGATTTTTCATTAGGGACCGCCCCATTAATGGGGCTTGTTTTGGTCACTTGAGCACCAAAATTTAACACACAAGCAGCAAAAGGAGTAAGAAGCAGACGTCTTTAGAAAGTTTCTTTGCTAAGGGAAAAAGGCTCAGTGAAGGACCCACGAACTGCAAAGGAGTAGATCTGCGGCCCACTTGTCAACGAATCAGGTGAATCCAACATGTTTGTGCAAGAAGATCAACTGATAGAGATTGCAAATGACAACAGCATATCGCGTTTCTAGTGTTTGCACAAGTTTGTTGTTTTCAATTAAGGTGCGCGGCATAACACGCTCACACCAGTATTCCTATCCGCGACGCGAGCGCACTGCGAGCCACGTGACAAGAATTAACCGAATTAAGCTTGTATGGAATATTCACATTTCGGTAAGACTAAAGCTGCGTCCCAAATCGCATACTTGTGCACTATTCTACGCCATTTTCTAGTATAAATAGTGTAAGTAGTGCGTTCACACTGAAAACTCTAAAAATAATAAGTGCACTTTAACGACCTGGATGATGCACTCATTCAGCCGCTAAAATGAAGTGTGTAATGATGGACACTTCACACACTCAACGACCGCAGGTTTGCTTATGTAGCGGAAGGGGCGGAGCTATCGGCACATGTTGGATTACTTTATTAATTTTGGATGGTGAAAGCAAAATTCTCCTACGAGAGTGATTATAGCGCCTCCCGATGGTGAATGCGGTAATACTCGCGGCAGGTATTACTTGATACCTCAGTCATTTATTTCACTGATTCAGTGACCGTCAAACGTCATCAGGGAAAGGGTTTGAATTTCCGCTTAGTAAAAAAACATTAGTGTGCCATTTGGGACGCCACTATATACATATACTATCCTGTTGAGTGTGTAAGTGCATAAGTGCATAGTGCATGAGTGCATAGTGTGCCATTTGGGACGCAGCTTAATTTTCAATTTTATCAGACAAACACAGAACACACAAACAGTGCAGTGCTTTGTACTTTTCTCTCCATAAACAAAACATGTATCAGGGCGTCAGCAATGTTTTGTCAGCTTGTCATCCTCCGAGAAAACCGGTTGATGTTCCCATAGTAACCTATGATATCAAAAGACAGAGTCTCACTGATTCGCCTCACAGCAATCCTCAAACTAATTGGTAGAGCATAACAAATAACATGCAAGTAGTAAATTGTGATAGCCTATATTATTTTTCCCCTTATACACCAGTGTGAATACTGGTATTTTTGTTATTTAATTTGAAATAGGGTCAATTTAAAGGTCAAAGGCTTCAATTTTTCAGTTACTGTACAAATGGCCTACTGATGTTTTGCTTTTATATTTTACATTATGCTATTATTCATTCATTCATTTTCGGCTTAATCCCTTTATTAATCCCGGGTCTCCACAGTGGAATGAACCGCCAACCTAAGTTTTATGCAGCGAATGCCCTTCCAGCTACAACCCATCTCTGGGAAACATTATTCTATTATTTGTGCATAAACATATCTAGATATATTAATAAACATACCATTTGTTTGAAAACAACATTTTTTTTGTCATTATTACTGCAAACTTATAAGAGCGATAATATCATTAAATGTGGAGGGTGCCTCACAATATTTTCCGGGGAAAAAGGGGGTCTCAGACAAAAAAGGGTTGGGAACCACTGGCTTAAGGGGTGTAATGACGGATCTGACAAAGGAGGATCCATTTGCAGTACATTTATAATAAACAGACACTGAGGATGCTTTCACATCTGTAGTTCGGTTCATTTGGTCCACACCAAGGGCAAACAAATGAAACTGTACCAGTTTCTGCCGTCTTTGGGTCGTTTTCACACCATGCGCTATAGGTGAACTGATGAACTAAATTGGCTGTAGAGTATGAGTGTGTGTGAATGTGAGTGTGTATGGGTGTTTCCTAGTACTGGGTTGCGGCTGGAAGGGCATCCGCTGCATAAAACATATGCTGGAATAGTTGGCGGTTCATTCCACTGTGGACACCTCTGATAATTAATGGACTAAGCCGAAGACAAATGAGTAAATGAATGAATGATGTGTACTGTAAGTATGTGAAGAAAGCCTGACAAAGGAAAGCAGAGGGAATCTTCCAGTATCAGAGGTTAACCAGTGTTTGATCAGCTCTGCGTTGATGATGGGATGTAACAGATCAGAATGAGGAGACGTCTTCAGTTTGATGTAAATGCAAGATGAACTGCACAGGAGTGTGTGATTGTTGCCATTAAAGCCCATTTGTCAGACGGCAGAACACAATAAGCAGAAGTGCATTTTAATCCTCCGTCATTACTCCCGGCTCTGCTTAATTGTCAGTCGTCGCTAGCTTTCATATTATTTCCCAACAGAGCTTTATTCCTGTGGAATGAATCTGTTAAAAAGTACAGTATATGTCAGTGTGGGTCAATTCAGGCCATTTGACTACAGATGCAGAAACTCTACTTACATTGTGTTGGTTTTATTATGGTTTATGGAAGATGTTAAATATATGGATGGTTAAAGTTGCCATTTTACATGCATGCTATATATATATATATATATATATATATATATATATATATATATATATATATATATATATATATATATATATATATATATATATATATATATGTATTATTAATATCTATAATTAATATTCAAGCAAAAGATTCCTACTGATCTTAGCATATCACTCCAGTTACACTGTTTTCCAGTAACATTTAGGAATGATTTCTGTTATTTGTTTAGAATAATGATAGTGTAATAATATTATTAATAATAAATATAAATAAACTGTTAAATTAATTGAAAAATAAGTATAATAATGTTTCATAAATCATAGAACTGACTCATCATTTATAAAGCCTTTCACATTCCCTATGATGTTTCCAGAGTCAGTGGGAGTTGCACAATACAATATAAAAAATAATAATAATAAAAAAAACAACAGCTTTAATCTTTTAGTGTGGAAAAGCTGCTGTAAAACTACACATCCCGCATGATGGAGAAAACCATACAAGCTACAACTTATTCCACTCCTCCCTGAGGCTAAAACACTGATGCAATAGCACAATACACCATCAACACTTGTTTACAGGGCCCTAATGCTTGTTTCAAAACCCTTGTTCACTGGATTACACCACTGTAAAGTAATACACCAACAATGCAGCTGTAATGATACGAGCAAAGCCAGAGTCGTAGGTTTGATTCTGATGTAAAGCTGATAAAACATGCAGCATTGAATGCATGAATACACGAAAAAAATGCTTTCCTGTGTCTTGTTTCGTGTCCAATGTACTTTATTTATTTATTTATTTATTTATTTATTTATTTATTTATTTATTTATTTATTTGATTGCTTGTTTGTTTGTTTGTTTGTTTGTTTATTGCTTTAATATTTTTATTTAATTGCAATTGTTTTATTTATTTATTTACATTTATTTTTACTTAATTTTATATTATTTTTTAATTAATCAATTTATTTATTTTAGTATTTTTAATTAATTGCAATTATTTATATATTTATTTTATTTTTACGGTATTTATATTTTTATTAATTTTTAAAAATTATTTATTATTTCTATATTTATTTTTTATATTTATTATTTATTTATTTTTTGTTTTTATTCATTTTTATTTCTATATTTGTTTTTATTGATTCATTTATTTACTATTTTTTAAAAATGTATTTACTTATTTGTTTTTTTATTTTTTTACTAATACTTTTACTTTTATTTTATTGCTCTTATTTATTTATTCATTTATTTTAAATTTAATTTAATAGAATTTAATTGATTTTACTTTAATTTAATTTAATTTAATTTAATTTAATTTAATTTAATTTAATTTAATTTAATTTAATTTAATTTAATTTAATTTAATCTTGTTTATTAAAATATTCTGCTTGTTTTAAAAGAAACACTTCATTCTGACACATTTCTAAAAACAAGACAATATTTTTTGTAAATTTGTAGATATTTGGACTACAGACAAGACAAAAACTACAAAAACTAAGTATGAAAAGCATTTTTAGTTGTATAGAACTGCACTGGACAGATGCATTTTGTGCTGGATCTGACACTGCATTGATGCTCGCTGTGAGTTTTATGAATGAATGCATGGATGGAGAATAACTGGAAAATTGTGGGTTTGAGTCTCAGCATTGACTCTGGATCAGTTTGTTTGCGAATCAGGGTCAGATGCACAATGATGTTGGTTCAACCTGTGACAGGACCACCAATTTACCCTTTCCACATTTGTGTGTTTGTCTGCATCAGAAGGCGTCATATTTGGTCAACTCAAAGCGCAGGGAATAAGATATTGCAATCCTATTTGCTGGATTAAGGAAAGAAAAACTCCACTATGGGGTTATCAAGCCTTACAGAAGAAGGAAAAAATGAGTACGAGACCTTGGAAATGTCCCCCTCTTCACATTTAACCTTAGCTCTGCACACAGTGATGGATGGTGCTGTGGAAAAGCTCATCTGCTGTGATTGTTCCTAAAATATGCACGCATGTCTCTTAGGATAAAAGGGTCAAACTGCTTATTATAGGCATGGGTGAACTGTATTTTATTCATTTTTTTTCACCACAAATATCCAAAAACATATGTGTACTGTGGTTTACTGCTGGAAATTGGTTGTAACATAAAATTAAATTAAATTAAATATATATTAATAAAGCATAGTAACATAAAATAAAATAAAAAATAATAGCATATAATGAAATTAAATAAAACTAAAATAATGAATTTTTTTCATTTAACAAAAATAATAAAACAAAATAAAACAATAAAAATAAAAGAAAATAAAAGAAAATAATAAATTGAAATAAAACAATCAAAATAAAATTAAACACTAAAAATAGAATAATACTAAAAATTTAATACAAAATTTTAATTAATTAATTAATAAAGAAAATTAAAGAAAATTAAACAATAAAATAGGATAAAATAAAATAAAAGATAATAAAAAATAAAACTAAATGTAATTAAATATTAAAATAAAATAAAATAAAATAAAAAAATAAAATAAAATAAAATAAAATAAATAATTAAATGAAACAAAAGAATAAAATAAAAGTAAAATAAAATAAAATGAACAAAAATAAATAAATAAATAAATAAATAAATAGATAAATAAATAAATAAAATAAAATAAACTGAATTTACATAAAATAAAAATATTACAATTAAATAAAATACTAAAATTAAATAATATATAAAATAAAATAAAAATATTAAGTAATTTAAATAAATAAAATAAATTAAATTAAATAAAAGTTCATTTTAATTAATTCATTTTCTTTTCGGCTTGGTCCCTTTATTAATCCGGAGTCGCCACAGCGGAATGAACCGCCAACTTATCCAGCATGTTTTAATATACATAATTGTATAGTATTATTAAAACTATATTACTATAATTATATATTCATATCCCACCTACAGTGTTAATTTAACTCAAACCATTTGAGGACACCCACTGTAATCTTATAAATATGTGTAAATATTGAGTCATATGCACTTATATTATTGAGTATCATCAAATATTTAGAGTATTAGTAACTTAAACATTTTCAGTTCAGTTATCTAATCCTGCAGGCTTATTGAATGCAATATAAGACATTTCTGGCAGATGCTTTTAAATCTACAGAGTTAAAGGAATAGTCAAAGCATTTTTTTCTGCAGTGATCTTATCGCTCTCAATATTAATTCATACAAGATGTCACAGTTTCTGGAGGCGAAGGCTGTCATGTCTTCATTTTTGGAGTGGATTGAGAAACGGAGCTCACAGTTTCTTCCATTAGCAGCTGTCACAGTGTGTTCAGCGTGTGTTTTATAACATTATCTGACGACGAGTCCGTGTGTGAACGCTCCTCACACACTCGCGCTCACAGTTTGACTGCTGCTAAAGATACAGCATGTCCTTTTAGCACTTTTGACAGACAATTATTGGCGGTTTCTGTGCTGTGTGTGGAGGCTGAAATCTCTGAGCTCATCTGAAGCCGCTGAACAGATGGCTTCCTTCAGGTCCTGTACCTTTTTAACAGAACATTCTGGAGATTTTATTGGATTTATGCACTTTGGAGGTCTTACATATATTTACAACAGTTCTGATTAGCTGATAGCCATGCCATATTCTGGAATAACAGCGGTCGTACAGCCTCTTCACCCTTGTGTATCACTCCGCCCACATAGAGTGACAGCAGAACTACAGTTTGACAAATAGTGCAGCTGTTGGACAACATCATGTACTTTTGAGGCTTTTTAAGGAGAGTGTAGTTGTTTAGATTGCAACTATGCAGTTTATTTATAAAGATAGTGCCTATCTTTATTTTTAATATTTATAATTTTGCAGATTCAGCGCATCTGAGGCAATCAGCCTGTCATACTGAGCAGAGAAAAGATAGCTGTGCCACAAAATAGCCGTATAATAAATCCTTCAGGGAAGAACACTCAGCATTTTTTTATTTTATTATTATTATTATTATTATTTTGCATTTCTAGCTGATTAAATCAGTATTAAACAGGTAAATGACATTCTAAGTCGAGTTCTCTCTTTTGTATGTTGTAGTGCGGTTATTTATATCACAGTAATCTGCTAGTGTTTGCTTTGCTTTGGCCTTTTCAGGGCTACTTATTGTAATCTGCCAATCGCAACAGAGAAATACTGGGGAATCTCAGTAGACTGATGGCATTTCATACTGTTCAGCCTTATAAAGTGTGAGCAAAATCAGCTGTTTTGTCTTCACTTTAGACATTACGCTAGAGAATCATTCAAACACTAGCTCTAAAGGGATGTTACTGAAGTAGTAAGGGCTTCTGCTGTTCTGACGGCAGCTGCAGATGTGAATGAATGGTGGAGGAAAGTAGTTCCTCTTACAAAAGACTCTTTGTGTTCCATTTTCTTTATTATACACATGATTATGCCATCGATCTGTTGTATAAATGCAATATCACATGAGAAGCAGTGTGATATGGCTGTATATTGTCACTGGTGGGACCCTAAGGCACTTAGGCTGCGGCCTCGAGCCACTGCTGTGATACTGCTCATACAGTTAAAGCAACAGTTATACTTTAAAGAGAACTTTAAAGAGGACATTGATGTTTTGAAACAAAAAACTTAACTGAAAACTATTAAAAATAAACCTGCGAGACTTAATATATGTCCTGCGGCAAAATTATTTTATGAAGCAGCATTCAACTTAAGCTCTTTAGACCATGCAGCCTGACCGTTTCTTAGTGTTTCACCACAATGTCCTTAAATAAATAAAGCCTGTTTTTATTATTTTTCATTATTCGTTTATTATTATGTACAATAATTGTGACATGAAATGAAATAGTAAAATATAATCAACAACGAAAATGTAAATAAAAACGTAAATTAAAACAGTCCTACCAAAATAGCAAACACTGAACATCTCTTTACATTTAGGCTAAAATACTGCTTTATTTTTTTTATTCAGGCATACTTACTTGTACTGAATGTTTGTGCTTTCATTTTAGTTGTCTTTTACTTCTTCAATTCTATTTTCCAAAACGAATCCTCTTTGCACTTAAAAAGTTTACAATAGCAATAAAGCGTGTTGACCAGGCCCGGATTGGCTAATCGGGAGGACCGGGAGAATTCCCGGTGGGCCGGTCCGTTTTTTGGCCGCGAGGGCCGGTGTCCGTAGCTCCAGAATCTTTTGCTCTCAGCAGTCACACTTTTTAAATTTATTTTTTTACTTGACCACAACTCTTCTCTTTTCATCTAATTTAATGATTATAAAACTCAGTTGTGTCTCCGTACTGAACACAGCTATTGTGGTCCAGCGGTTAGCTTGTTAGGTTAGGACGCCGCAGACCCGAGTTCGATCCTCATTAGAGTAACTTATTGTTTTCGTTTTTATTGTTAAGACATATAATACTGTTAGGGTTGTTGAACATTTGAAGTTCTAAAGCAGCTGTTTTTTTTTAAAAAAAAAAAAACGTGATAGTGTCATTAGAAACTGATTTGGAAATGACCTTATTTTAATATAGTCAGTCGTGAACTGAGGTGGGCCGGTCTGAGGCTTGAAACTCCAGGGCTGAAAAGGTGTCCCACTCCGGCCCTGGTGTTGACAAACTTTAAATGATTAATAAAGGAATTATAATGCTTTGACTTATTGTTTAATCTCACTTACAAGCACAGTAGCATATTTAAGGCTGCTGTATGGGCTATTTCTGTCCGTTCGCATCCCGTCCCTTTGCGCCCCCTGGCGGCTCATTCACAAACTGCGGTCATACACTAAAAACAGAGCGGCACCTATTTCAAATGGCGGCGGTGTATGACGCGGCGCTAATAGCCACTTTGAACTCTCACCTACTGTATATATAAATATTACAGGTACTGCAAAGAGGAAAAGGGCAAAAATTCCCAAAGACAGGTGTGCCAAGCTTGTGGCATCATATACAAAAAAACTTGAGGCTGTAATCATTGGCAAAGGTGCATCAGCAAAGTATTGAGCAAAGGCTGTGAATACTGATGTACATCTGATCTTTCAGCTTTTTTATCTTTAAGTGCAAAAAAGAGATGAGCAAAGCTGAAACAAAGCATTTATGTTCAATTCTGCAGATTCAACCGATTTTGTGCATAATAAATACATAAATAAATGCATAAAAAGCACTGAATTACAAATGATGGAGTTCTCAGTTGTAGTGGCGTATTTGTTATGCTGCTCAGACCACAGCAGTGTTTACGGAGCTCCATGGCTTGGAATCTGTTGTTTATCAGCGCATAATAGAAAGGGAATGCAAACAGATTATTTGCTGATTATGCACTGGGATTTAATGGCTGGGATTTGTTGTAAAATCTCTATATTGGCTCCTCAAACAAAAACCTCAGGCTGAAAAACAC
>NC_141025.1:78017500-78045000 GCF_052040795.2 Danio rerio
GACTCATCTTTGGTAGTAAAGTTGGCTGCAATGTGTGCCATTTAATCCTGTTAACTTATTATTATCATCATCATCATCATCATCATCATCATCATAGTGCTCTCTACACTGAAAAAAATTATTCAAAGATGATTCCTTGGATTTACTCAATTTTTTTTTACGTTAAGTGGTTGTAAACAATTTATTTGGGCTAAATTTAAACAAACAAATTAAGTTGAACATTATTAAACCTAATTTGTTTGTTTAAATTCAACACAAATAAATTGTTTGCAACAGTTCTGCATGCAACACTTTTTTCAGTGCAGCGAGTGTATGCATGTTTGGATGCAGGCTGCGTTTTAAGTATGGGCCCCCTCGAGCCGTCATCTCTGATGGATGATCTTCATCTCTGCTGTCCTGCACTGAATGCCTCTAAAAGCAGGCGCTGTGCTGGTGTGGGTCAGACACAGGCCCTGAGCCTCTTTTCTCAGATTGGCATGTCAATATTCATTAGCGGAGAGCTCGTCCTCATGCAGATCTCAGAAGAGACACGACTGAAACACAGCGTCAGTCTGCGGGAAGAGCATCTGCACATCACGACCAGGCTCACTCACAATTTATGAAGGGATTTTTTGTCTACAGTGGAACATAAAACCTGTGATTTTTGAAGAATAAACAAACTGCTTTATATGAAATATAATTACAAATAGTGCATACAGTGTCTAACTAACTAACTAACTAACTAACTAACTAACTAACTAACTAACTAACTAACTAACTAACTAACTAACTAACTAAACAACCAAATAATTAACTAATGAACTAACTAACCAAAACAAACAAACGAAATAACAAACCAACTAACTTACCAAATGACTTACTTACAAGCCAACCAACCAACTAACCAACTTACTTTCTAACTTACACAAAAAACAACAATCAACCAACCAACCAACCAACCTTCCTTACCTACCTACCTACCTACCAACCTAACTAACTAACTAACTAGCAAACAAACAAACCAAACAACCAAGTAATTAACTAATAAACTAACCAATTAACCAACCAACCAATGAATGAAAAACCAACTAACGAACAAAAAAACTAACTAACTTACTAAATGACTTACCAACCAACCAACTTACTTTCTAACTTACCAAAAAAACAACAACAATCAACCAACAAACCAACCTTCCTTACCTACCTACCTACCTACCTACCTACCTACCTAACTAACTAATTAATTTACTTACTAGCCAACCAACCACACAACCAACCAACTTGCTTACTATCTTACTATCTTACTAACTTGCCAACCAACCACTAACTAACCAACCAACCAACCAACCAACCAACCAACCAACCAACCAACCAACCAACCAACTTGCTTACTATCTTACTATCTTACTAACTTGCCAACTCACCACTAACTAACCAACCAACCAACCAACCAACCAACCAACCAACCAACCAACCAACCAACCAACCAACCAACCAACCAACCAACCAACCAACCAACCAACTAACTAACTAACTAACTAACTAACTAACTAACTAACTAACTAACTAACTAACTAACTAACTAACCAAACAACCAACCAACGTGCTTACTAACTATCTTAATAACTAACTTACTAACTTGCCAACCAACCAACCAGCCAACCACTAACTAACTAACTAACTAACTAACTAACTAACTAAACGAGAGTGTATGGGTGTTTCCCAGTACTGGGTTGCGGCTGTAAGGGCATCCGCTGCGTAAACAATATGCAGGAATAGTTGGCGGTTCATTCTGCGGTAGCGACCCCTAATAAAAAAGGGACTAACCCGAAGGAAAATTAATGAATGTTTAAAGTCCATGTTCAACCTTAATGTGGGAAATATTGTACACTTTATAACATTCATTCATTCATTCATTCATTCATTTATTCATTTTCTTGTCGGCTTAGTCCCTTTATTAATCTGGGGTCGCCACAGCGGAATTGCCAACTTGCCAACTTATCCAGCAAGTTTTTACGCAGCGGATGCCCTTCCAGCCGCAACCCATCTCTGGGAAACGGAAACACACCCATACACACAACAGACAATTAGAAACGCCAACTGAACAGAGGTTTGAACCAGCGACCCAGCGACCTTCTTGCTGCGAGGCGACAGCACTACCTACTGCGCCACTGCCTCGCCACTTTATAACAATGTTCAGTAAAAAATACATCAGCTAATATCTCTGAAATATTCAGAATGCACAACATGGTTAATTTTGATTAATTGCGTGCATGCTCATATTTTAAATGATCAAAATGCTCAAACATTGCATAATATTTGCCAGTGATTTGCTAATGAAAGTAACTGAAAGCTACTGAAACAAAACAAGCCTTTCTCTAATTTGCCGAAAGCAAATATCACCAGAAATTAAGTTCCATTCTGCACAAACACAATTCTCCAGAATGCTGTTTGTTGGATCATTACTGGCTCTTTGCCGCTAATGACTCATTTCCTCAAACTGTTTCCATGGATGCATATGGCCAAAAGTGCATTAATAATAGCAGTAATATGAAGCCTGGTGTTTAATGAGTGTTATGATCATGAGCAGTGTGTGTGTGTGTGTGTGTGTGTGTGTGTGTGTGTGTGTGTGTGCACGCAGAACACATTACACGATGGATTTGCAGACAGTAAAGAGATCATTGCACAAGAGATGATTGTACATATAAAAATCTGCTGAAGTGATGTGAAGAACTCAAGTGGAGAAACACACACTGCGATAAGAGGTTACAAAGTTTAACTTGTGTTGTGTCTGCTGTCAGACCTTTTCAGGATAAAACATTTTAATATATAACATTACTATGTAAATACAAAACAAAACAAGAAACAAAACAAAAATTAAACAAACTAAAAACAACAAAAAACAAAGCACTAAACAAAATAAGCAAAACAAAATGAAATACACAAAAAACAAAACAAAAAACAACAAAACTAAAAAACTAAATAAAATGCAAAACTAATCAAAACAAAACAAAACACAAAAACAAAACAAAACAAAACAAAAAACAAAACAAAATGGAAAACAAAACAAAAAACCAAATAAAATTTGAAAAACAAAACAAAACAAAAACAACCACAAAAAAAAAAAAATCACTAAACAAAATGAAACAAAACAAAATTCAGCAACAAAACAAAACAAATTACACAAAAAACTAAAAAACTAAACAAAATGCAAAACAAAACCAAACACTAAATAAAACAACAAAACAAAACAAACAAAAAGAAAAAAACAAAACAGAAAAACAACAAAATAAAACAGAAACAACTAAATAAAAACAAAATAAAACAAAAACAAAACAAAAAACATAGCAAAACAGAAAAAACAGAAAAAAACAAAACAAGACAAAAAACAAACTAAACTAAACTAAACTAAACTAAACTAAACTAAACTAAACTAAATTATTCATTCATTCAGTCAGTAATTAATTAATTTTCGGCTTAGTTCCTGTATTAATCTGGGGTCACCACAGCGGAATGAACCGCCAACTTATCTAGCATATTTTTTTACGTGGATGCCCTTCAAGCGGGGGGAGAACATGCAAACTCCACACAGAAATGCCATCTGACCCCTAAAAACAAAAACAAAACAAAAACAAAAACACAAAAAAACAAAACAAATGAATCTGCATTCTGCTTGTCGGTATATGTGTCTGTGCATGTGTGTGTGTCAGATGAAGTAGTGTCCTTATTTAGTTTGTCCTTTTAAACAGGGCCACAGAGTAAAAGCGCACGCTGAAACACACCTCTGGTCATTATACGCTCGGCTCAAACATCCTTTTGTTGCCTTCAAAAAGCCCAAACACTAAAGAAAAGGAAGGACTGGCACAGAGAATCATCACAGAGGCTTTCTGAAACGTCTGTTCTCCAGCCTGTGAAGAAGATTGTGGTCTTGCGGAAAATAAGTGCATTATTTTCCCTCTGCTTTGAGCTTTAGCAAACCATTGAGTGCATGAAAGCACAGACACACTGTACTGGAGAATGCTTAGATGAATCCTGCAGGCGCACACTGTGTTACTGCACAGGTGGAAATCAGCAAACTCACTGTCAACTCATCCCTCAACTAATCCTTATAAAGACAACTCACTTCAAAATGAAAATATTGACATCATTTTCTCACCGCTCCAGTAGACATTGACCTCAATTGTTTTATTTTTTTGTATTTTACTTTTTGTTTCATTCATTCATTCATTCATTCATTCATTCATTCATTCATTCATTCATATTTGTTTTTCGTTGTTATGTTTTGTTTTATTGTTTTATTTTACTTTATTCGTACTTTAATTATTTATTTGTGTTATTTTACTTTTGTTTTGTATTTTATTTAAATCTTTATTTGATTATAAATGTATTTGTTTGTTATATTTATATTTTATTTATTTATTTGTGTTCATTAATTTTAGTTTTTTTCTTTTTCTTTTTTCTTTTTTTATTAAATTTAAACTTTTTATTTACATTTACTTACTTATTTTGTATTTTACTTCATTTTATTATTTATTTATTCATTTATTTATTTTATCTTATGATTTATATTTATTTTTGTTGTTTTGTTTTGTTACATTTTATTATTCTAGTTTTAGTATTTTAGGTTTTTATTATTTGTGTTATTTTATTTTTGTTTTTCATTTTATTAAGTTTATTTTTATAATTTTTTTATATGTATTTACTTATTTTTTAATATATTTTTAATTATTTATTTGTGTTATTTTGTTCTGTTTTGTTTATTTTATTGTTATTTATTGTTTTACATGTATTTATTTATTTATTTATTTATTATTATTTATTTATATTATTTATCATTATTTATTTATTTAGTTTTGTTTTTTTCTATTGTTTTATTTTATTTTTTCATATTTTATTTTTGGCAGCATGGTGGCACAGTGGGTAGCACAATATGCTTACAGCAAGAAGGTGCCGGTTCGAGCCACGGCTGGGTCAGTTGGCATTTCTGTTGTTTCTAATTCTAAATAGGGTCAATATTTGTGCTAAGTTGCATGTGCATGTGCTATTATTGGTTACTAACTGTGCAGATTTTTGTGTGTGCTCTGAATAGTAATGCACAATAGGATGACAGCAGGAAATTAATATTTCTTTCAACTGATAGACATCCATTGGATACTGACAGCTCATCTGAATATTTATAAATATAAGCAGTGATTCATATTCTATTTTGAGCAAATCTGCTGCAAAACTTTTAAAATTTAGCCAGAGCAGACATCACATTTAGCAATACATTCATATTCTTAACCCATTTATGCATTATTGGTCAACAATGCATGTGCATGTGAATCTGATAAAATAACATGCTATTGTTGCATAAATTAATAATGCAAATAATTATTTTAGCTATTAAAGATGTAGACAAAAATATGTATTTTTATTTTTATTATTTTAATTTTCATTTTAGTTCAGTTTTTATTTTTTAATTTAATTTAATTTAAATTTAATTTAATTGTCTTTGTTACTTTATTTTTTATTTATTATTTATTTTATAAATATAGTAAGCAATATACATTGATAAAAAAAAAAATAAAAAAATGAACAAAACACAATGAATGAAATATACAAACTTTTAACTAATAATATTTGCTTTATAAATTTAAATGTAAAAAAAAATGTTTTAAAACTAAATACAATGAATTAACCTTTAATTAATCACAAGAGCATTAGAATAAACAGTAAGTAAATATTACAAGATTAATACAAGCTTGATTTTAGGGCATGCAATACATTTGACCTAAAATCTACAAATGCAAATTGCTATGATTATTTTTTTGGGAAGTAAATCTTGCTTGCTTGCTTGCTTGCATTCGTTCGTTCGTTCTTTCGTTCGTTCGTTCGTTCGTTTGTTCTTTCGTTAGTTCGTTAGTTCATTCATTTATGTATGTAAATGCATTAACCTGCTTCCTTTTCACAGAGAAAGGCTATTAAATTAATTTATTCATTCATTCATTCATTCATTCATTCATTCATTCATTCATTCATTCATTTATTTTTTTATTTTTGTAAATGCATTAGCCTGCTTTCTTTTCACAGAGTAAGGCTATTAAAGGCAAAAGTACAAACAATAAACTTATCAGTCATAAATAAACTATTAAAATAACTTTAAAAATTAAATAAATGCAAATAAATTAAATTAAATAAAAAAATAAAAATGTAATTAAATTAAATTAAAATTTTTCTTTTGTATTTAACTTACTTTCATATTTTTATTTTATTATATATTTTATTATATATATATATATATATATATATATATATATATATATATATATATATATATATATATATATATATATATATATATATATATATATATATATATATATATATATTCATCTAAATTTTTTACTTTATTTAATTTAATACAATTTTTCTTACACCATTTTTGTCCAGCATGTAAACACATTAACTTACTTTCTCTCTTTTTTTGTTATTGTTAACATGTGTGATTTGTGGCAGAAGCACATATTTTCTACAGACTTAAGTGCATCCAGAGCGAGCAAACATTTTCATACAGCAATGGAAGTAATATAGAGCAAATTCAAAAGCTTTTCTGACCCAAATAAATATAAACATGTGTCCTCATGTCGAGCAGCAAAAGTAAATAGCATAAAAGGGATAATAAATAATGGTTCTAAATGTTATAATTCTCTTCTTGAGTGTTTAATAATTTTTTAAACATGGCAAGCAGCATAAAAATAAGGTACTCAGATACATATATAATCAAGATTTAATGCTACTACTGGGAAATAATCTGATTTATTAATGAAATCTTGTAAACACTGTGTGTTTTCATTGCTGGGTTAATGGTTTATATGTAAGCCACTGTTCTGTTGTCATATAATAATATCAAAATAATATTCATTATTACCCTATTCAAAAATTCTACAGTGGGGTTCTGGATCTGTGACTATCTACTATAAATACAAAAATAAAATAAAATAAAATAAATGAGTACAAGAATTCAAGATAAAAAATTAAATAAATAAATAAATAACAATAAATAAATAAATACATATGTACAACAACTAATAACAAAATCAATAAACAACAATAAATAAAAAGGATACATAAAATGTAACTTGCTAAATAAACAAAATAAATAATAATAACATAAAACAAACAAACAAACAAACAAACAAATAGATAAATAAGTAAGTAAAAAAAAATTTCACAAAATAAAATAAAGAAAATCAATTAATAAACAACAATAAATATGTACAAAAATAAAGTAAATGAATAAATAAACAACAAATAACAAATAAATAAGTACAAAATAAATAAAGTAAAATGTATAAATAAATAACTAAATAAATAAATAGATAAATAAATAAAAAAATACTAACAAAAAATAAATAAATAAATAAATAAATAAATAAATAAATAAATAAATAAATAAATAAATAAATAAATAAATAAATAAATAAATAAATACAAAACTAAAAACAAAATAAAATAGTAAATATAAAAAAATAAAATGCTAAAAAAATAAAAATAAAAAAATAAATGAAAAAAATGTAACTTGCTAAATGAATGAATAAATGAATAAATAAATAAATAAATAAATAACTAAAGCTTGCAAAATAAATAAATAAACAAATAATTAAACATGTAAATATTGAATTATGTAAAAAAATAAATAAGTAAAACTTGCTAAATAAATGTAGCTTGCTAAATAAATAAATATGTAAATAAATAAAAAAAATTGCTAAATAAATAAATAAATAAATAATTCATGAAATAAGTACTGTTATTTGTACAGTGTCAAATTTTCCTTAATTTATGCCTGTATAAAATAAACATATACAAATTTTTGCCAAACATTTTTACAGCACAAGTTACCACAATTTACACATTAAGAATTCCATGTGACAGGATAATAAAATAATAATAATACACTGCAGAAAGCCATTCTACAGATTTTGAGTAAATGTGTTTGAATAAATATTTATACACTTTTCATTATATTTTCAGCAATATCGTTAATTAATAACAGCAATACAATCTGATGGGTAGGATAAAAATGTCAGGACACTGGGATTCCTTATTCTGGGTTAATTCAATAAGCTGTCAGCATATTGGTGTGCATGTAAACTTGCTAACGGAGTGAAATCCGAGAAACGAGATTGTAAATGATGTCTGCATTTATAAAATCCTCCACATAGAAACAAAGAAGTAGAGTTGAGTTCAACAGCCAAGGTGTCTTTGCATAGGAAACATTTTTATTCATTTCCAGCTGCTGAAACGGTTTTCTGGCTTTGACGGTGTTTAGATCACGGCTGACACCCAACATTGATGGGGTAATAAAGATGAAGTGTTTTACGCTCATCAGACGAACTGCTCACCATTAAGACACCCTGATAATAATAAACCCAAACTGACCTGAAGGTCATCTGAAAGACCTGTCCCAGGATCAGCTGCTGGCTCTTGTTGTTGTATCCGTGCAGCATCTCGCTGAAGAGTGTGTTGTTGAACAGCGAGTCTTGTTTAGGACATTTGGGTCCTTCGCAGTGATCAGCCAACAGAAGACAAGAGCGGCCGTCAGCCGCCAGCTTATATTCCTGCACACACCTGACAAACACACACACACAGACTTTATTTTGTATTATTTATTATTGATAATTTCCATTAGATTCATATATATCTATATCTCATTCATTTAAGCTAAATAAAACAACATTAATAAATTTGAATACAGATGAATTGCAATAAACAACTGTGGTGAAACCAGGAATTTGGTTGCGCCTTATTGCACCGGGTGTATGATAGAGCCCTCAGAGTTTTCATTTGATTTTATCGTTATTCATTCGTTCATTCATTTTCTTTTCAGCTTAGTCCCTTTATTAATCTGGGGTCACCACAGCGGAATAAAGCGCCAACTAATCCAGCATATGTTTACCCTTCCAGCAGCAACCCATCACTGGGAAACATCCATACACACTCATTCTCACAAATAAACTATGGACAAATTAGCCTACCCAATTCACCGGTACTGTATGTGTTTGGACTGTGGGGGAAACCGGAGCACCCGGAGGAAACCCACGCCAACACAGGGAGAACATGCAAACTCCACACAGAAATGCCAACTGACCCAGCCAGTGCTCGAACTATTATTATTATCATATATATCATATTATCATATTATTATTATTATTATTATTATTATTATTATTATTATTATTATTATTATCACTATTATTACTATTACTATTATTATTATTATTATTATTATTATTATCATCATTATTATTATTTTATTATTATTATTATTTTGAATTGTTTGTTGTATGTGAATTTATTTGAATAAAAAAAAGAAAAATCAATAAAATACTATTGTTAACATTACAGAATAATTTATTAACTATAATTCAAAATATCAGTGTTTCTTATGTCAGTATGTAATAAAATGTAATTTATTATTTTGGTTGAAATCTGCATTTTCTGAAATAAATGTTTTAAATTATTCTAAAATTATTTTAATTATTCTAAATAAAATTGAAATTCAACTTTATCATTATTATTATGATTTTAAAACACATATTTTGTATATTTTTTGTATTATTGAAGGTTTAAATACAAAACTTTTATCTTTAATGATTTGTAATATATATATATATATATATATATATATATATATATATATATATATATATATATATATGTATGTATGTATGTATGTATGTATGTATGTATGTATATATATATATATATATATATATATATATATATATATATATATATATACATACATACATACATACATACATACATACATACATACATACATACATATATATATATATATATATATATATATATATATATATATATATATATATATATATATATATATATATATATATATATATATATATGTTTATATATTGAATACATACAGTTGAAGTCAGAATTATTCGCCCCCTTTGATTTTTTTTCCCCTCTTTTTTTAAATATTTCCCAAATGATGTTTGACAGAGCAAAGAAATGTTTACAGTATGTCTGATAATATTTTTTCGCTCACACTTTACAATAAGGTTCATTAGTTACTGTTAATTAATGCATTTACTAACTTGAACAATGAACAATACCTTTACTACTGTATTTGTTCATGTTAGTTAACGTTAGTTAATGAAAATACAGTTGTTCATTGTTAGTTCTTGTTAACTCATGGTGCATTAACTAATGTTTACAAGCATGGATGTTAATAATGCATTAGTAAATGTTCAATTATGATTAATAAATGCTGTACAAGTGTTGTTCATGATTAGTTCATGTTAGTAAATTCATTAACTAATGAACTTTATTGTTAAGTGTTACCATTTTTTCACCTGGAGAAAGTCTTATTTGTTTTATTTCAGCTAGAATAAAAGCAGCTTTAAATTTTTTAAACACAATTTTAAGGTAGTTTTTTTTTTCAATAGTCTACAGAACAAACCATCGTTAAACTATTACTTGCCTAATTACCCTAACCTGCCTAGTTAACCTAATTAACCTAGTGAAGCCTTTAAATGTCACTTTAAGCTGTATAGAAGTGTCTTGAAAAATATCTAGTCTAATATTATTTACTGTCATCATGACAAAGAGAAAATAAATCAGTTATTAGAGATGAGTTATTAAAACTATTAGGATTAGAAATGTGCTGAGAAAATCTGCTCTTTGTTAAACAGAACTTGGGGAAAAAATTAAACGGGGGCTAATAATTTAGTATATATACATACACATCTAATCTTAATAATTTATCCCGAATTGTGCTTTGGATATGCATGTATTTGCTCTGGCTGTGACTGTATCACTCATATGTGTTTTTTTTCTCACCCGCAGAACATGAGCACATTGCTGGATGTTGGGTCTTCAGGAAGAGGAACGAGCTGCTGTAGACAGAGTTGCTCGCAGCCTCCATTAAATCCGTCAGTAGAGCCCTCAGAGTTTTCATTTGATTTTATCGTTATTCATTCGTTCATTCATTTTCTTTTCAGCTTAGTCCCTTTATTAATCTGGGGTCACCACAGCGGAATAAAGCGCCAACTAATCCAGCATATGTTTACCCTTCCAGCAGCAACCCATCACTGGGAAACATCCATACACACTCATTCTCACAAATAAACTATGGACAAATTAGCCTACCCAATTCACCGGTACTGTATGTGTTTGGACTGTGGGGGAAACCGGAGCACCCGGAGGAAACCCACGCCAACACAGGGAGAACATGCAAACTCCACACAGAAATGCCAACTGACCCAGCCAGTGCTCGAACTATTATTATTATCATATATATCATATTATCATATTATTATTATTATTATTATTATTATTATTATTATTATTATTATTATTATCACTATTATTACTATTACTATTATTATTATTATTATTATTATTATTATCATCATTATTATTATTTTATTATTATTATTATTTTGAATTGTTTGTTGTATGTGAATTTATTTGAATAAAAAAAAGAAAAATCAATAAAATACTATTGTTAACATTACAGAATAATTTATTAACTATAATTCAAAATATCAGTGTTTCTTATGTCAGTATGTAATAAAATGTAATTTATTATTTTGGTTGAAATCTGCATTTTCTGAAATAAATGTTTTAAATTATTCTAAAATTATTTTAATTATTCTAAATAAAATTGAAATTCAACTTTATCATTATTATTATGATTTTAAAACACATATTTTGTATATTTTTTGTATTATTGAAGGTTTAAATACAAAACTTTTATCTTTAATGATTTGTAATATATATATATATATATATATATATATATATATATATATATATATATATATATATATATATATGTATGTATGTATGTATGTATGTATGTATGTATGTATGTATGTATATATATATATATATATATATATATATATATATATATATATATATATATATACATACATACATACATACATACATACATACATACATACATACATATATATATATATATATATATATATATATATATATATATATATATATATATATATATATATATATATATATATATATATGTTTATATATTGAATACATACAGTTGAAGTCAGAATTATTCGCCCCCTTTGATTTTTTTTCCCCTCTTTTTTTAAATATTTCCCAAATGATGTTTGACAGAGCAAAGAAATGTTTACAGTATGTCTGATAATATTTTTTCGCTCACACTTTACAATAAGGTTCATTAGTTACTGTTAATTAATGCATTTACTAACTTGAACAATGAACAATACCTTTACTACTGTATTTGTTCATGTTAGTTAACGTTAGTTAATGAAAATACAGTTGTTCATTGTTAGTTCTTGTTAACTCATGGTGCATTAACTAATGTTTACAAGCATGGATGTTAATAATGCATTAGTAAATGTTCAATTATGATTAATAAATGCTGTACAAGTGTTGTTCATGATTAGTTCATGTTAGTAAATTCATTAACTAATGAACTTTATTGTTAAGTGTTACCATTTTTTCACCTGGAGAAAGTCTTATTTGTTTTATTTCAGCTAGAATAAAAGCAGCTTTAAATTTTTTAAACACAATTTTAAGGTAGTTTTTTTTTTCAATAGTCTACAGAACAAACCATCGTTAAACTATTACTTGCCTAATTACCCTAACCTGCCTAGTTAACCTAATTAACCTAGTGAAGCCTTTAAATGTCACTTTAAGCTGTATAGAAGTGTCTTGAAAAATATCTAGTCTAATATTATTTACTGTCATCATGACAAAGAGAAAATAAATCAGTTATTAGAGATGAGTTATTAAAACTATTAGGATTAGAAATGTGCTGAGAAAATCTGCTCTTTGTTAAACAGAACTTGGGGAAAAAATTAAACGGGGGCTAATAATTTAGTATATATACATACACATCTAATCTTAATAATTTATCCCGAATTGTGCTTTGGATATGCATGTATTTGCTCTGGCTGTGACTGTATCACTCATATGTGTTTTTTTTCTCACCCGCAGAACATGAGCACATTGCTGGATGTTGGGTCTTCAGGAAGAGGAACGAGCTGCTGTAGACAGAGTTGCTCGCAGCCTCCATTAAATCCGTCAGTACAGTCGGTTCCCAGAGAGTAATCATAGCAGCCCGAGCCATCCTTCATGGGTCTCAGCCCGTCTGGACACTGATGAGAGAGACGGACACACAGATCAGCATCTGGACCTGATGCAGTTTCCAGGTAACAGCAGCAGATCTCCCAGCGGGAAGTTATTATGTGATGTACAAAGCCGTTTCTCAGCAAGGAAAGTGTGTTAATGAGGGTTGCCAAGGCAGCGCCATACAGTTCTGAAGGAGAAGAACAGCTTCAATAAGACACCATTAAACAGACATGTTGAACTGACCAGCCCACATATTCACAAGATGGAGGACACCAGAATGGACTTGCATGTTCCTGAAGAAAATGTGCATGTGTAAAATAGCAGGCAATAGTGGTCAGTTTTGGACTGAACTTATTAGGGTGCTGTGCATTGTTATGCTGCACTAAAGTCATTACAAACATGCAGATTAATCAATTTAGCATGCGGAATGTAACAGATTGATAAGAATTTATTTTATAAAGAAAGAGATTTTGAGAAAAACAAAGCAAAAAAGAAAACACAAAACGCAAAGCAAAGCATAAACAAAAACAAACAAAACACACAACAAAACACAAAAGAAAACAGATACAAAAAGACTAACCCAAATAAATGAACAAAACAAAGCAAAGCAAAACACAAAACAAACAACAACACAAAAAATGCAACTAAACAACAAAACAAAAAGTCAAGCAAAGCAAAAAATACATTAAACAAAACAAACAAACAAAACAAACAAAAATAATAACAAACACACAAAAACAAAAGACACAAAAAACAAAAAAATAAATAAATGAACAGCACAAAGCAAAGCAAAACAAATAACAAAACACAAAAAATGCAACTAAACAATAACAAAGTCAAGCAAAGCAAAAAATAAATAAAAAATAAAAATCCAGGCACAAAAAACACAAAACACACAAAAACAAAAATACACAAACAAACGAAACAAAATAAATTAACTAAACACAAAGCAAAGCAAAACAAACAATAAAACACAGAAAAATGCAACTAAACAACAACAAAGTCAAGCAAAGCAAAAAATACACAAAAAACACAAAACAAACAAACAAACAAGCAACAAAACCCAGAAACAAAAAACAAAAACAACAAAAACAACAACAACAACAACAACAACAACAACAACAACAACAACAAAAACAACACACACACATGCCAAAAACAAATACAAAGCAAAGCAAAACAAAACAAAAACAAAACAAAATTAAACTATAAAATTACATTTTTAAAAAATATTTTGGGCAAAAAAGACAAAAATAATTTGTCTTTTTTGAATGCACTCATTCATCCATTACTTAAATTCATTCATCAATTGGTTTTTTATTCATTCATTAATTTATTATTCAACAATGCACACGTCTATTGATTGATTGATTGATTGATTGATTGATTGATTGATTGATTGATTGATGGATTCATTGATTGATTGATTCATTCATTCATTCTATAATCCATTAATTACTTATTAATCCATTCATTTATGAATTAATCCATCCATCTCGCCATTCATCTATAATAATCCTTCATTCAGACTTTTATTAAATTAATTCATCTGTTGTTCATTCATTCATTCATTCATTCATTCATTCATTCATTCATTCATTCATTCATTCATTCATTCAATTATTCATCTATCCCTCTATCCATCCATAAAATTCATTAATTTATACATTTATTAAATTAATTAATCTGTTTGTTTATACATTTATTCATTCATTTATTCATCCAAGTGGATGCTGCACACTGGTGGTGGATGAGAAGATTCCCCCCTATGTGTAAAGGGCTTTGAGTGCCCAGAAAAGTGCTATATAAATGTAAGGAATTATTATTATTATTATTATTATTATTATTATTATTACAATACTTCAAAACAGGAACAAACTGCATGTAAATCACACCATCTGATCTCCTCAAGGCGTAGACTATGAGTAAGTGTCTCGGTTCACTGCTGTTCTTCATAAGCAGTTTCTGTTTTATAAATCTTGGTGTGTTTAATCTCGGTCTGGGGACTCCCTAGACTATTATAGTACCTATAAATCTGTAGTGAGTGATCGTTTTACTATTACAAGACACTGATGCGGAGACTGATATCCAGTGAAAGATATTTGAATAAGATGACAATCAGCCACACGCACTTAACTTTCACATTTATTCCGTAGGTATCACACATGTCTGGAAAAGTCTGCAAAGTTAATGTGTTCAATGTCTGCTGATGATAAGACAATACAGACGTGCTGCTTTGAGTTCAGCATTAATGACTGCACATATTCATATCAATGCATTTACACCTGTAGCAAAAACAATTCAATCAGCCTCTTAAATGGAAATTGCAATCTGACAGCATAACAATCACAGTCTGTGTAGAAGTTGCACTGCTCTACACAAGAGGATCACACACTATGAGACACTGTGATAACGCTATGAAAGGTGCAGCTGTTGTGCAGCTCTGATGACAGGATGGTCAATCCCATGAATGAAACTACACCCCTCAAAATAAATGTATACAAAGAAAAAATGTTAGACTTTTCAACCGTCTGTCCATTCATTCATTCATTCATTCATTCATTCATTCATTCATTCATTCATTCATTCATTCATTTATTCATTCATTCATTCATTCATTCATTCATTCATTCATTCATTCATTCATTCATTCATTCATTCATTCATTTTTATTTATTCATTTTTATTCATTCATTAAATTCATAAATAAATTCATTCATCAATTTGTTCTTTCATTAATGCATTCACGAATGCATACATTCATCCATCCATTCATTCATACATTAATTAAATTCATTCATCAATTTGTTCTTTCATTCATTTATTAATGCACACATTCATTCATTCTAGTCCATTAATTCACTTATTAATCTATTCATTTATACATTAATTTATTCATTCATCCATAAAATTCCTTCATTCATACATTCATTAAATTAATTAATCTGTTTTCATTCATTCATTCATTCATTCATTCATTCATTCATTCATTCATTCATTCATTCATTCAATAACCCATTAATTAATATATTAATCCATTCATTTATACATAATTCAGCCTCCATTCTTCCATCCATCCATAAAATAATCCATTCATACATTTATTAAAGTAATTAATCTGTTTGTTCATTCATTTATTTATTCATTCATCCATTTGTTTGTTTTTTTCATTCTTAAATGAATGAATTAATTCATGTACCCATTCATTCATTCTTTCATCCCTCCATCTATCCCTCCATTCATTCATTCATTCATTCATTCATTCATTCATTCATTCATTCATTCATTCATTCATTCATTCATTCATTTATTTATTCATTCATCCAGCAATCTCTCCATCCATCCATCCATCCATCCATCCATCCATCCATCCATCTATTAAATTTATTAATTCAAACATTCATTAAATTATTTCATCCATTTGTTCATTCATTCATTCATTCATTCATTCATTCATTCATCATTAAATAATTTCTTGATTCATTCCTTGATTCATTTCTTGATTTATTCACTCACTCACTCACTCACTCACTCACTCACTCACTCACTCACTCACTCACTCATTTGTTCATAATTCATTCATGCATTCGTCCAGCCCTTTTTTCATTTGTTTGTTTGTTGATTTGTTTGTTTATTCAATAAATTCCGCTTATACATCTATCCATGCACCCATCCATTAATTCATTTGTTCATCCATCCATCTGTCTGTCCCTCCCTCCGTCCATTCATTCATTCATTCCTAAGAAAATTAAGTGTGAAATGGTTAGAAATGTATATTTTGAATACAATGCATTTGCATTGTATTTGTGTTATATTTGCACCAGACACTTTACTGTCCACGCTACTCACAAATTCTTCCACCTTTTCTGATTGTGTTTGGAATGTGACATTGTGCACCTTTTGTAAAGCTGTTTTTGAACAATAAATATTGTTTAAAAAAGAGCTATAAAAAAGACTAGAACATTTTAAACAAACACCTTAAATCTTCTAAACATGTTTAGTTCATTCAGACATTCATTCATGCAGATTTTAATCAGATTGTTTGCCAGTTTCTGTATGTACTACTGCATATGATCATCAAATCTGAATTATCTGTGTTTGTATTTCTAGAGTAACATGTCAGACTGTGAGGTCAGGTGTGGCGGTGGATAAAGAAACTCAAAGAGTGAGACTGAATGAATGAATAAATTCACAGACAACAACAACAACATCAAGCAAAATATAAAGGAACAGCACTTCAAAGTGGGAAAATAAGCCGAGCATTAATGAATGATTATTGTAACGATGTGCTAGAAGAGGGTCGACTCAATCATTTACAGCGTATGAAAATAAAGTCTGTGATGTTCCTCGTATTGACCTGTAAACAGATCAGTCAAAGGACAGCATCAGGCTGTAATGGCATATTCATCACAGTGATGTTTATAGATGCAGCACCTCCAAAAGTCTCTCAGAAGCTCAGACTAATACATTTTTCACAATCCTCAAAATTCAGAACACAACACAGCTCAAAACAACAATGTGTTAACTTGAAATGAATAATTCCAAGGTATTTCCAAATTAAAAGCATGAATTAAACCAATAACAGAGGCTCATTTTAATTGGTACAAATCATTTGACCATTAAAATAACCACAGAAAGATACTGGATATAATGTGCAGTAGTGATATTGGAAAGTTCACCCAAAAATGAAACATTTGCTGTTAATTTACTCACCCTCTGATCATCCAACAATACTTTTTTCCTTCAGTAGAACATTAAAGAAGTTTTTAGATTAAAAATAAATATGCAAATAAGTCCAAATCAAATATTCATGGTTCCCGATGACACACTAAGGTCTTGTGAAGCGAAAGCAATGCTCCATGTACCGAACTGAACATTATTTACAATGTTATTAGCTTTAATACACAGCCAGGTCAAACCGATCAGCGTGTGCGCGAATTTAGTCTGATTGTTGTTATGATGACAAATGTGTGAGAGCTGGTGACGCAACCACCAATATCTATCAAAATAAATTCATACGAGGAAAATGTTACAATTTTCAACCGTCCATCCGTCCGTCTGTTTATTTATTCATACACATGAGCTTGTACAGTAATTAATTAATGCATTCATCCATCCATTTGTTCATTCATTCAGTCATTAATTTACTTATTCATGCACACATATATTCATTCATTCATTCATTCATCCAGCATTGCATCTATTAAATTCATTCATTCATTATTCAATTCATTAAATTCATTCATTCATTATTGCACATTCATCTATCTCACCATCCAACCATTAAATTAATTCATTCATACATTAATTGAATTAATCTATTCATTCATTCATTCATTCATTCATTCATTCATTCATTCATTCATTCATCCATTCATTCATCCATTCATCCCTCCCTCCAATAAATTTATCCATTAATTAATTAAATAATTAATTCGTCCATCCATCCATCCATCCATCCATTCATGCATTCAATAATACACACATTCATTCATTCATTCAATGCACACCTTCATTCATTCATTCATTCAATAATTCATTCATTCATTCATCTATCTCTCCATCCAACCATTAAATTAATTAATTCATACATTAATTAAATTAATTAATCTATTCATTCATTCATTCATTCATCCTTTCATCCCTCCCTCCATTAAATTCATCCATTAACTAATTAAATACCTAATTCGTCCATCCATCCATCCATCCATCCATCCATCCATCCATCCATCCATCCATCCATGCATTCAATAATACACACATTCATTCATTCATTCATTCAATGCACACCTTCATTCATTCATTCATTCATTCATCCATTCATCCTTTCATCCCTCCCTCCATTAAATTTATCCATTAACTCATTAAATACCTAATTCGTCCATCCATCCATCCATCCCATCCATCCATTCATGCACACATTCATTTATTCGTTTATTCATTCATCCATCCATCCATCCATCCATGCAACCATACATTTATTTATTCATTCATCCATCCATCTCTCAATCCATTCATCCACTACATTCATTCATCCATAATTATGCCATTCCGCACATAATCTTAGAAAAAAAACTCAATTAAAAAAAAAAAGTCAAGCTGTTGCTGGTGCTAAAGAGTTCACGTTAAACATGCAAACTAATTATTTTTTTTGATTATTGTGCATATTTTCCATATTTTCTGTTTGAATATTAAAATATAAACACTAACTGACAAAAGTCTTGTGACCAAGTTGTAAGCGCAACAAATAATAACTTAAACTCTAGTTGATCATTTGGAAAAGTCCCAATCATCACCAATACTGCAGAAGACCAACTGGAACCAGCATGGAGCCAAGATTCTCCAGGAATCAGTCAAGTTTGGTGAAGGAGAAATTATGGATTGGGGATACATTTAGTATGGGGGCGTGCGAGAGATCTGCAGAGTGGATGATCAACATCAACAGCCTGAGGCATCAAGACATTTGTGCTGCCCATTACATTACAAACCACAGGAGAGGGATAATTCTCCAGCAGGATAGCGCTCCTCATACTTCAGCCTCCACATCAAAGCTCCTGAAAGCAAAGAAGGTGCTCCAGGATTGGCCAGCCCAGTCACCAGACATGAACAATATTGAGCATGTCTAGGGTAAGATGAAGGACGAGGTATTGAAGATGAATCCAAAGGATCTTGATGAACTCTGGGAGTCCTGCAGGAACTCTTTCTTTGCCATTCCAGATGACTTTATTAATCAGTGATTTGAGTCATGTCAGAGATGTATGGATGCAGTCCTCCCAGCTCATGATGGAGCCAGACACAATATTCATCTGTTTCCACTTCACCATAACCTTATATTCTATACTGGACATTATTTCTGTTCAGTGATGAGACTTTAGTCTAAGCAGAGTCAGACCTTACTGTCCTACTGAAATCATTCATAATGAAGACATGATCATATTTTATTGTGTTAAAATCAGTGTAATCTAGAGGCCTTTGCCTTTCATATGAGCCACTTCTGATACCAAATGATCAATTAGAATTCAAGTTATTATTTGTTGTTCCTAAAACTTGGATAGGCGACAAGACTTTTGTCAGGTAGTGTGCTTCATCTAAAATAATGACCCTGCGCTTGCTCCATGATGTTTAGATGGTGGCCTTTCGCACTGCATATAATCAAATAGCCAGCCCCACATGTGAAACGCTCAGAGTTCTCCCCTGAAAGACTGCTGCTCTCCATCAGATCAGACAAATGAAGGAGTTCAGACTCTCTGTTTACTCTCATTAGTCAATCTAATCACCTCCAGGTTTTTAATCAGACGCTCTGCAATTAAGCGTCTGCCTTCCTCTTAATGAACGTGTGTCCCTCATTATTAAGAGCCGGAATTACACGCGTGACCTAATAAAGCTGTTCTGACTGATGTCTGAACTGTGAGTCAATGGCGAACGCAGATTTTCAATAGTGCGTAATAGACATCGCTAACAGCATCGCCAGCAGAATGAGTGTGCTAATCTGTTTCATAAGGCATTTCTGGACTGTCGCTCCGAAAAGGAGCTTCGCAAGTCACTAAACAGGACATTATCAAATAAAGTGCATTACTAATCAATGACAAGTAATTAATCATGTGAAAATATTCATTCAGGTAAATGCAGAGCTTTTTGAGTAGTTGTGTAGGGGTGTTTTACACTGCTGGACTGCAGCCGGAAGGGAATCCGCTGCTTAAAACATATGCTGGAATAGTTGGCGGTTCATTCTGCTGTGGCAACCCTGTTAAATAAGAGACTAAGCTGAAGGAAATTAACTCAGCACTTCTGATGTCCTGCTGTCTTTAAAAAAACATAAATAAATAAATAAATAAATAAATAAATAAATAAATACATACACACATACATACATACATACATACATACATACATACATACATACATACATACATTTTGGTTCAGTTTGCCTGTTTTGGCAGCATCTGATAAGGTCAAGTACTGATCTTAAAGCCAGAAAGACAGAAATCAGCACGTCAGCCGCACGTTAAACCAATGAAAGACGTCTGAGCCCACAATCAGCAGAGCTGCGCAAGATATGAGGAATCCCACAAAAGCCAGCCGTTTCAATTTCCGCTCCTTTAATAGTTTAATGAATGCAGGAGGCGCAGCATTATGAGCAGAAATCATCTCCAGCATCTGAGGAATCAAAAAACACTCAAAATAACACCACATTCTCCTGCACACAGTCTTCTGCTGGTTTTCACATTATTTGGCTTTAATGTTTGCAGAATATATATATATATATATATATATATATATATATATATATATATATATATATATATATATATATATATATATATATATATTATAGGGATGTAACGGTATCAGAATTTCACGGTACGGTAATACCTCGGTATGAATGTCACGGTACGGTATTTATTGAATCATTTACAGGAAAAAACAAAACTTATGAAAATACTCCCAAAAAAGTGCCAAAAGTGTCAGTGACATACAAATTAGCCATCTATCTGTTAGCTTTGAAACAGGAACTTCAATTTTAATAACAAAAAATTATTAAACCATGTAAAAAAATAAAGTTTCAATTTAGTATTGTTAAAAACTCATCACATTTAACATTTAATCACTCACTTAGATAGAGATGGGTTTAAAGGAAAATTATCATATAACTATAATCTGGTAAAAGCTGGTATCTCTGAGTATTTACAATGTCCCCTGCAACAGAAAAAAACCCTCTCATTTGGGACTGAGGATTCTGGGACAAGAGAGATATGACTTGGCCCATGTTGACAGCAGTGGGGTAACGTTGTGCATTGTCTTTCCCCCACTTGAGAGGACAAACCATGAGTGAGATAGAGATCTCTTTGCGGTACAAGTCAATGTCTGCATCAATCTGAACAGTGTGCTGTGTTTCTGCAGTCCCCATGACTGCTATTAGTCGTATTCCCCAACTTGCAGGCACGTGCACACATAGGGCTCAACCTGTGCAGTGCACATGCCCTTTTTAGTCTTGGATAGAAAATGCCCTTCCAAAACGATCAAAAGTGCCCCCGCGACGCGACACAACCTCCGTCCAGTCCAGCCCTTCAGTAGGCGCGCGATAACACCTCTCTTGAGTATGCGCGCTCAACCCCCCCTCGGCGCTTTACAATACGCGCGCCACAACACAGCTGATCAGAACGCGCGCGACAGCACCGCTATTCAGCACGCGCGCGGCGACAACACCCGCTTTAGGTTCGATCATTTCCATCTTTTTTTCATCTCCGCTACTAGCAGCACACTCCATTTCCGCATTACTGGATCTGTAGCGACAACAGACCGCAAAGGATTATGGCCACGCCGGGGCTGATGGGAAATGAAGTTCCAGCTACCTCCCGTTCGCTTCATTCGCCTGAGCAAATTTTCTCAGAAGACCTATAGTTTTACCGAGTCATGCGACTTCGGTAATATCGAAAAAATTTAATATTGCGGTATGACGGTATTTACAATACCGTTACATCCCTAATATATTAGCATGACACACAGCTATCAATAATCTAGTTGTTTGAAGAAACATGAATAAAGTTGGGAAGAAAATGATAATTAATAAGTTAAATAGTATAGTATAGTATAGTATAGTATAGTATAGTATAGTATAGTGTAGTGTAGTGTAGTGTAGTGTAGTATAGTATAGTGTAGTGTAGTGTAGTATCATATCATATAGTGTAGTGTAGTATAGTATAGTATAGTATAGTGTAGTGTAGTGTAATATCATATCATATAGTGTAGTGTAGTATAGTATAGTATGGTGCTATGTTGTTATGTTATAGTATAGTATAGTATAGTATAGCATAGCATATTATAGTATAGTATGGTGCTATGTTGTGTTGTTATGTTATGTTATGTTACAGTATAGTATATTATAGTATAGTCTTATGTTATATTATGTTACGTTACGTTACGTTACGTTATGTTATGTTATGTTATATTATATTATAGTGTAGTATTGTATGGTGTTATGTTGTGTTATGTTATGCTATAGTATATTATAGTATAGTATAGTATGGTGTATTATAGTATTACAGTATAGTAGTCATGTTGTGTTATAGTATAGTATAGTATAGTATAGTATAGTATAGTATAGTATAGTATATTTTGGTACAGTATAGTATACTTTAGTAAAGTATAGTATTGTATAGTGTTATGTTATGGTATAGGATCTTGTTATGTTATATTTTTTGTGTTTAATTAAGTTATGTTATAGTATCTTATGTAATAGTATAGTATAGTATAGTATAGTATAGTATAGTATAGTATAGTATAGTATAGTATAGTATAGTATAGTATAGTATAATGTAACATCGATACATTGTAGCATTTTTCTGTGGTTTCGGTTCTTTTCACACCATACTGATGTGTTCTGATCCAGTTAAAGTTGAAACAATTAAAGTCCATTTGTATTTTCTAAACTGCTTTTTGATTGTTCAGAGGTAACGTGTGCAAATATCCCTGGATGTAAACAAGTAAACAAAGTGAGGATGATTAGAAAAATAAATAAACCAGTGAAAAACTGAAATGAACGTTGAAACTAACAGTAAATAACGCACATAATTTGTACTTGGGGTGATTTTTGTCAGAGTATATGCTGCTGTCATGCTGCAACATTGCAAATATAAATTTAGTATGTTCTAGTCACAGATGGTTGGTCCAAAACCTCTATTTAACAGATAGTTATTATCGCATTTTGTGGTACCATATAGTGTGTTGTTAGGACACTGTGTTACGTTACAGTTTCTTTAAAGTTTCTGGAAAGTAACTCTGATGACATGTCAAAAATGATTTGCAGCTGACGATTGAACCTTACAGCGCAGTTTTTTTGTGATCTCCAAAATCACAGTTCCCTGAGAGTGATGATTTCACATGTGCTGCTGCTTCTTCGTCTCATTATTTCTGCTCTCTTTCAGGTCTTCTGCCTCTCCATCTTTCCTCCACGTCCACTGCTCGCTTCATAATTCAGCGTCACCTCATCTCCCTCTCTCAGCCGTTCTCGTTTTTTTGGCCCTTCAAAGCTCCAGAAGCCACTTCTCTCTGTATGTTAATGGCACAGGAGGGAGCCGTCGCCTCGCTGTAATGGTTTAGACACACCTGGCCTGAAGTCCACAGAGGAAACTCAAATGACGGACATGCAAGCTGTTTCATTCACAGTGCAGATAAAGAGACATGAAAGAAGACATGCCTTCAGAAACGCAAAACAACTGACATACGGAGGAAAACGGGTCCCTGTGCATGAATAAATGTGCATATTTATTGCCTTACAGGGAGTACTATGAAAATTAAACCAGCATGGGGTTTTAACATGAAGCACACACACATGGGTAGTAAATAAATAAATAAGAAATGCATGCATGCATACATGACTACATCCTCCAATGGCGAGTTAGTTTAGGTTGGGTTTAATTGAGCTGTCCTTTCAAATTCAGTCATTTTTCAGTAGGTTTTGAGTTCATGTCAACCAAATCTGAGGGGAATGATGATTTTTGGAGTATAGACTATACGAGAACATTGTAGGCTGCAATGTGTTTTACAAAATTTTAAGACATCTATCTTTAATAATCACATATTCGTAACAAGTTATTTTAAATAACATTTGAGTGATGTTCAGTTATTACTCAAGCCTTATGTGTTACACAATCATTCATAAATTATTCCAATCAACGAACAAACAAACTAAAATTCTTACAAAGGTTGGGATAATATGCGAGTCGAACAAGCGAACAAATGAACAAATGTGAGTGCATAAGCGAACGAATGAATGAGCGAACCAACAAACAAAAAAACAAATGAACGTACAAATATTTCTTCAAACGTTTGGGATAAAATACGAGTACAAATGAATGAACCAATGAACAAATGAGCAAACAAACATTCAAACGATTGGGGTAAGATGAGAGCAAACAAATAAACAAAAGACAAACAAATGAACAAACAAACAAACACTTATTCAAAATATTGGGGTAAGATGCGAGCAAATGAACAAACAACCGAACAAATAAACAAACAAAAATGTACTCAGAAGTTTGGGGTAAGATGCAAGAGAACGAGCAAACGAACGAATGAACAAACCAACATTTTTTCAAACGTTCCGGGTAAGATGCAAGAGTACAAATGAAATAAAAACAACATTTATTTAAAATATTGGGGTAAGATCCGAGCAAACGAACAAATAACCGAACAAATAAACAAACAAACATTTGTTTAAAATATTGGGGTAAGATGCGAGCAAACGAACAAACAACCAAACAAATAAATAAACAAACATTTTTCAAAAGATTGGAGTAAAGTGCAAGCAAATGAACAAAATATATGAACAAATTACCAAAAACATTCATTCAAAAGTTTGGGGTAAGATGCAAGAGTGAACCAACGAATAAACAACTGAACAAACAAACATTTATTCAAAATATTGGGGTAAGATGCGAGCAAACGAACAAACAATCGAACAAATAAACAAACAAACAAACATTTATTCAAAAGTTTGGGGTAAGATGGAAGAGAATGAGCAAACGAACAAATGAACAAACAAACATTTTTCAAATGTTTCCAGTAAGATGCGAGCAAACAAGCAAACAACCAAACAAATGAACAAAAAAACATTTATTTAAAAGTTTGGGGTACGATGCAAGAGTAAGAGTGCACAAACAAATGAACAAACAAACAAACAAACAAATAATCAAACATTTAATAAAAATATTAGGCTAAGATGCGAGTAAAGGAACAAACAACCAAACAAACAAACAAACAAACATTGATTCAAAAGTTTGGGGTAAGATGTGAACAAACAAACAAACAAACAAACAAATGAACAAAGAAACAATAATTCCAAAGTTTGGGGTAAAATGCCAGCAAACGAACAAACAACCAAACGAATGAACAAACAAATATTTCTTTAAAGATAGCGAGCAAACGAATGAACAATTAAACAAACAAATGAACACTTAAACAGATTGTTTTTTAATAATCACAATATGCATCAAAAATATATTTAGAACAACACGTTTTAGTTTTTTGACCTTCTGAACATGTGAATGGACTTGGTTGACTCTTAAACTAGAAGCTAAAAGTCTTCAGGTTCAGTGAGGTGAAAAACCTTTACAGAAAGCTGTTGAGAAGCCTGTTTTTCATCTGTGCACAGAAAAAGCAATAAATGAATCAGAAAGAGAAATTGTTGGCAATTGGAAAGCAGGCATTTTATTATTTTATTTTTTTCCCTGGTAGAGCGTTTTAATAAGATCACCCACTGGCAAGAGCTCGGCCTTCACAGCTCAGCACGGAATAAACTCAGACAATCTTATTAGTTGTTCTTCATGTATTTTTCATTCCGGGAGGCTGAAAACTTTCCTCCCCAAATAAATAATGTATTTCACCATTCAAATGATGTTGTCGGAGCAGTTCACACTGCTTGAAAAATGTCGAGAGATGCCAGCAGCTACAGAGAAAGTGTAATAAAGCTCTGTCAAACAGGCCGGCTCTGCTGTTCTGGAGTCTGATTGTGGATTCAGAGACACTCAAACATGAGATGAAGAGCTTGAAATCACCGTCATGAGCGCTTCTGCATTAATACATGCATTTAAAGACATGCTTTCACATGTCATCACAATGACTTACTACAAACCGACATCTGCTTCAGCATGTGATTTTCTCGCTTGTTGGATGAAGCAACACCATTCTTCTTGGAGCAGTTCGAAAATAAATGAAAAATATATGCACTTTTGAAAAGCACCACTGAATAAAGGAAATCATGAATGTTGGAAACGTCACGAGGGCGAGGAAATGATTTTTCTGTTTCTATGGTGAGTGAACTGCTCATTTTACTGTATTTCCTTAATGAATCAATATCGGAATTCAGCAGATTAACATATGAACTCATCTAGTCTGTGATGTTTTGCACATTTTAAAACTGTCACCTGATCCAATCAATGCCTTTAAGCGGCATTAATATGGAAGTCTGTTTCCGCAAGGTATTTTTGTACTTTTTAACTAATATACACACACCGGCCACTTTATTAGGTACACCTTACTAGTAGCGGGTTGTCCCTCCTTTGCCTTCAGAACTGCCTAAATCCTTCATGGCAGAGATTCAACAAGGTACTGGAAACATTCCTCAGAGATTTTGCTCCATATTGACATGAGAGTGCACAGATGCTCTATTGGATTGAGTTCTGGCGACTGTGGAGGCCATTTGAGTACACTGAACTCATTGTCATGTGCAAGAAACCAGTCCGAGATGATTCACGCTTTATGACATGGTGCGTTATCCTGCTGGAAGAAGCCATCAGAAGATACACATCGTCTTGGCCATGTCTGCATGCCTAAATGCATTGAGTTGCTACCATGTGACTGGCTGATAAGAA
>NC_141025.1:78050000-78052500 GCF_052040795.2 Danio rerio
TATTTGCTTATATATTTTTTATTTTGTCATTATTTTTTATTTTTATTATTGTCCTATTTTCATTTTTATTTTAGTTTCTTTTTTATTTATTTTATTGTAGTATGTTTTATTTATTTATTTATTTATTTTATTTTTATTGAATTTATTTATTTGTTTATATTTTTTACACACACACACACGCATGTACACATGCACGCATACACACACACACACACACACACACACACACACACACACACACACACACACACACACACACACACACACACACACTTTCTTTATAAATTTTTTATATTTCTTATAATTTTTTCTTTTCTTTTCTTTTTTTCTTTTCTTTTCTTTTCTATTCTTTCTTTCTTTCTTTTCAATCTTTATAAATTCTTTATATTTCTTATTATTTTTTCTTATTTTTTCTTATCTTATCTTACCTTTTCTTTTCTTTTCTTTTCTTTTCTTTTCTTTTCTTTTCTTTTCTTTTCTTTTCTATTTTATTTCTTTTTTCATTAATTAATTAATTTATTAATTATTTTAGATTTATTTGTTTTTATTTTTCTTTTCTTTTCTTTTCTTTTCTTTTCTTTTTTATTTTATTTTATTTTTTTTATTTTATTTTATTTTATTTCATTCATTCATTCATTCATTCATTCATTCATTCATTCATTCATTCATTCATTTGTTTATTTATTTAATTTTATATATTTCAGATGTTTCATTGGATCATTTTACACAATACAGGTACATTACTGTAAAGCTGAATTCTCATTATGAATCATAATATGCATAATTACTATGGTTTTTCACAGCAGCACCTTCACCCCTCACCCATAATGCCTTTCATTAACATCAGCACAACAGCGTTTGCTCTGAGAGAAAAAGACACACTCGTAACAGGTGAATAATGTTGTGTGCTGAGACAAACATATAATTTGTCACTATTCATCATCATGTTTTTTATTGAAAATGGAGCTGAAAAACACAAGGTCACAGATGTATTGTGTGCTTTGCTGTTGCTATGACATCTGGCACATGTCTACAGCGTGTGCTTGTAAAAACCTCACATTATTAATAAAATATATAATATATATCCTTCATTTCATTTTATTAAACAATAAAAAACTGCAACTGAACATGACTTGTTTAGATTAAAACTAAAAATACTCATAATAGCGAACAATGCTTTAATACTTATCATTGTTTGTTAATATTTTTCCCCTGAAATTATTTTGTAAATGTCATTATTTTACATCAAATCTAAGTATAGCATGTTTATTTATTTATTTATTTATTTATTTATTTATTTAAAACTAATATTTATTTAAATTATCATTCATTTAAATTATTATTTATCTATGTATTAAACATATTATTTATTAAAATTACTATTAAAATTAATTATTATTAATTTATTAATTAGTTTATTATTTATATTTATATTTTTAAATAAATGTAATTTAATTAATAAAATACAAGTAAAATAAATAAAAATAAATAAATAAATGAACAAACAAAAAACCGAAACAAACAATAGTTCAAATATATAAATACATATAAAAATTAGCTAATTCAGTATTAAATAAATAAATAAATAATTAGAGAAATAAATAATTAATTTAAAAAAATTAAAGGATAAAATAAATAAATTTAATAAAATAAAATAAAATAAAATAAAATAAAATAAAATAAAATAAAATAAAATAAAATAAAACATTAAATAAATAAATAAATACAAAAAAATAATTAATTATTTTAAAAAGTATATGATAAATAAATTAATTAAAATAAATAAATAAAATAACAAATGAATGAATGAATGAATGAATGAATGAATGAATGAAAAAAAAATATTTCCAATACATGAAATTTCGTAAGTATGTGCAACCCCCAACCCCCCCCCCCCACCCCCGTCTTTAGCAAAGACTGTATAGTAGCTGTTAGAATAGATCGAGAGATGTGATTCACACTGTGTCCTTCAATTAGTCTCATTGTAACGCTCAGTGACTCTCTATAAATGAATGCAGGCTATGATACTCATTCATCAGCAGAGATCCTCATTTTTCAGCGCTTTTTTATTTATTAACTATTATTGACTTTTTTTGTGTGCAGTCGATCACTGGAAGTGAACCTGAGATCATGAAACACAGTGATCAGACCAATGACAGGAAATGACATCAGCAGAGGTCATATGATCATTCTTCATTCATTTACCTCCAACTTAGACCCTTTAGTCATCAGAGGTCGCCACAATGGAATGAACCGCCAACTAGTCCAGCATATGTGTTTTGCAGTGGATACCCTTTCAGCTGCAACTCAGTGGGAAACACCCATACACTCTCATTCACACACACACACGCACTTCAGCCAATTTAGTTCACCCTTATAGTGCATGTGTTTGGACTCTGGTAGAAACTGAAGCACCCAGAGGAAACCCACGCCAACACGGGGAGAACATGCAAACTCCACACAGAAATGCCAACTGACCCAGCCGGGACTAGAACCAGTT